>NC_041390.1:385462089-385462330 GCF_002162155.2 Triticum dicoccoides | reverse complement strand
CCCGCTTCCTCTCCTCTTCACCCCACGACGCGCTCACCGCGGCCGACGCACCGGCCACCGCCCCGCGCGCCCATGGCCACCGCGCTGTCCGCGCCCACCAGCGTCGTCCGGCTTCCGCGCCCGTGGTCACCCCCGACGCTGCACGCCCGTTGGCCGCCCACCGCGCACACGCGCACCACCCCGGCGCCTGCAACGTCCCGACCTGCAGCCACCCGCTCCTGCTGGCTGCACTACTGCCTGC
>NC_041390.1:385454483-385461827 GCF_002162155.2 Triticum dicoccoides | reverse complement strand
TGCCCCCACCGCGGCTGCGCTCTGCCTCGCCGGCGCCGCGCCGCTGGCCGTGCCCGAGGCCAGCTCCCGGGTTCCCCCGATCGGGCGCCCGCAGCGCCCAGCGCCCCTGCCCGTTCGGGTTGCGCCCGTAACCTGCACACCCGCAAAGGCCCCTGGGGCCTATGACAAGTGGGCCCCTGCCCAAAACGTTTTAGTTAAAAAAAATTATTAAAAATTAATTAAAACAATAAATATATAATTAATTAATTAATTAATGAGTTAATTAAGTTAATTAATCATGTTTAATTAATCTAATTAACTAGTTAGTTTAAATAAAGACTAATTAGACTAAACAGACAATGACGATCGGGACCCACACGTCAGGTCAACTCCCTGTTGACTGCTGATGTCATGATGACGTTAGCAAACACTATTCTGGATAATGTTAGAATTAAATAGTTAAATAAATCCTAAAAATGATTTAAATCTTTAGAAAATCATATCTTTTAATCCGTAACTCAGATGAAAATACTTTCTACATGAAAGTTGCTCAGAACGACGAGACGCATCCGGATACGCAGTCCGTTCGTCCGCCACACACTCCTAGCATAGCGAACATGGAACTTTTCCCCTCTGATTCGTCTGTCCGAAAATGCTAAACCTGGGGAAACATTCTCGGATGTTATCCCCCTTTGCCGGTAACGTGTAGCACCGCGTTAGAACACGTCTAGCTCTGTTTGTTGTCCTGTTATGCTCTTGCTTGCTATGTATTTACTGTTTCTTCCCCCTTCTTCTCTCCGGTAGACTCCGAGACTGCCGCTGATGCCGCTGTGATCAACTACGTCACCGACGACCCTCCTTCTTGTCTAAGCAACCAGGCAAGCCCCCCCTTTGATCACCAGATATCGCCTACTCTTCTCTATACTGCTTGCATTAGAGTAGTGTAGCATGTTACTGCTTTCCGTTAATCCTATTCTGATGCATAGCCTGTCATTGCTGCTACAGTCATTGATACCTTACCCGCAATCCTAAATGCTTAGTATAGGATGCTAGTGTTCCATCAGTGGCCCTACACTCTTGTCCGTCTGCCATGCTATACTACTGGGCTGTGATCACTTCGGGAGGTGATCACGGGCATATACTATATACTTTACATTGTTACATTACCTGTGATACTGTACGGAGTTGGGGGCTGAAAGGACAGGTGGCTCCATCCCGGTAGAGGTGGGCCTGGGTTCCCGACGGTCCCCGACGGTTACTTTGTGGCGGAGCGATAGGGCAGGTTGAGACCACCTAGGAGACAGGTGGGCCTGGCCCTGTTCGGCGTTCGCGGATACTTAACACGCTTAACGAGATCTTGGTATTTGATCTGAGTCGGCTACGAGCCTATACGCACTAACTATCTATGCGGGAGTAGTTATGGGTATCCCGACGTCGTGGTATCAGCCGAAGCACTTCAGACGTCAGCGACGGAGCGGCGCACGCCGGATTGGAACGTAAGCCTGCTCTTGTATTAAGGGGGCTAGTTCTGCTTCCGGCCGCCCACGCAACGTGCAGGTGTGCTATGGGCGATGGGCCCAGACCCCTGTGCGCTTAGGTTTAGACCGGCGTGCTGGCCTCTCTATTTTGCCTAGGTGGGGTTGCGACGTGTTGAACTTCCGCGGCCGGGCATGACCCAGGAAAGTGTGTCCGGCCAAATGGGATCAAGCGTGTTGGGTTATGTGGTGCACCCCTGCAGGGAAGTTAATCTATTCGAATAGCCGTGATCTTCGGTAACAGGACGACTTGGAGTTGTACCTTGACCTTATGACAACTAGAACCGGATACTTAATAAAACACACCCTTCCAAGTGCTAGATACAACCCGGTGATCGCTCTCTAACAGGGTGACGAGGGGAGGATCGCCGGGTAGGTTTATGCTATGCGATGCTGCTTGGAGATGCTACTTGGAGATGCTACTTGAGGATGCTACTTGGAGGACTACAATCTACTCTCTTCTATATGCTGCAAGACGGAGGCTGCCAGAAGCGTAGTCTTCAACAGGATTAGCTATCCCCCTCTTATTCTGGCATTCTGCAGTTCAGTCCACCGATATGGCCTCCTTACACATATACCCATGCATATGTAGTGTAGCTCCTTGCTTGCGAGTACTTTGGATGAGTACTCACGGTTGCTTTTCTCCCTCTTTTCCCCTTTCCCTTCTACCTGGTTGTCGCAACCAGATGCTGGAGGCCTGGAGCCAGAGGCCACCACCGACGACGTCTACTACCCCGGAGGTGCCTACTACTACGTGCAGGCCGCTGACGATGTCCAGGAGTAGTTTAGGAGGATCCCAGGCAGGAGGCCTGCGCCTCTTTCGATCTGTATCCCAGTTTGTGCTAGCCTTCTTAAGGCAAACTTGTTTAACTTATGTCTGTACTCAGATATTGTTGCTTTCGCTGACTCGTCTATGATCGAGCACTTGTATTCGAGCCCTCGCGGCCCCTGGCTTGTATTATGATGCTTGTATGACTTATTTATGTTTTAGAGTTGTGTTGTGATATCTTCCCGTGAGTCCCTGATCTTGATCGTACACATTTGCGTGCATGATTAGTGTACGATTGAATCGGGGGCGTCACAAGTTGGTATCAGAGCCGACTGCCTGTAGGAATCCCCCTTTCCAACTCCTTGGCCGAAGTCGAGTCTAGTCATTGAAAAACTTTTACTAACATGGCTGTGTGGCCCATGGGCCCACGTCGCCATCGGGTGGTAGTAGGATCTTTTATTCCTCGACCTATACTCTGGGACTCTGACATCTCTTCTATTCGGGTTAAATGAATTTTACTAAAATCTAACTTTAGGTTCTCGAAAACACTTTCCCTCGGAGAGCCCCTTCAGTCAAGATGATCGCCGACTGCACCAGAAGATTTCGAAGATACTCTCCGATATCCTCTCGAGACTTTGTGCCCGTTGCTTTTGCAATTCCCCGCCACTGATACATCCCTATGGATAACTACATACACTTGCCATCATATAATCATTGCTCGTTGATCTTGTTACTACAAGATACCATGAAATTCTCTCTATTGTTCCAAGAACCGTTTGTGTCACTGCCTTTCAGTTCTTTGCCACTTGAATACCCCTCAGAATAGTTTCTCGCACCTTTCGAGTATCCGCTCATCCCAGTTGTTCAGGTGTTTCACAAAAGTCTTTGAAATACTATTCAATCATCCGAAAATCCCTAGCAGCTTTATTGCTCTACAAATACTTGTCTACTAGCATTATGGATGCTTCCCATATATCTGGCAATATTCACTAGTATCTTCTGACACCGTCATTTTGATCCTATTGATTCAATATGTGTGCGAATGCACACAATCATCTATCAACCCTTCTAAATATCTTTCCGACTCAGACATCATTTTTGAACATGAGCTGGTTCTTGACCAAACTATTTGTCACCAATTGTGCCTCTGGTCTATCCGACTTATCCATCCTTGATCAGAGCGACTGCTTCTGAACCTTTGTTTTGGAAATCGTAATTCCTTTGTTATCTAAGCATCGAATTATTCCAATGTTCTATAATATGATGCCCGTGCATTCTTTCTGGAGTACTGATACTCACATCAGCTCTGTTGCGGATCGCCCGATCCATTGTTGGATTTCATCTAACATCGTCCTTCATATTCAATCGCTTTGGAAGTTCTTTCTCCATTGGTAAATCCTACCCTCTGATTGACCAACCATGCTCTGCTTTCGAGCTGGTAGTATTTACTATTGAAGCTTGTGGTATATGTTTCCATGATACCCTGACGGGTTGAACCTATGCCTTCCTTTATATGTGTGAACTCGGAAGTTTTCACGAGTCATATTCATCTGGTATTTCACCAGGTAAAACTTTCAACACTAATGCCTTTATCAAAGCGAGAAGTGAATGGAAGGTTATACATTGAAAAAGTGGGAGTCGACCTTGAACTTTGTGTTCATGCCCATGGACACGATGTAGATCCTATCATGGAAACTTCTTGTAATAATAACTATTTTCTTGATAAATATCATCTGGTATCTGTGAATTGATCCTTCGCAACCGTGGTTCCGACCATGTTTGTTCTCCCTTGATTCTATTTCTCAGACAAGTTAGAGTACTTGTCTTCTGCAGAGCATTACCCTAGTCCAACCTCTACTTTGATCTGTCGTTGAGTATTACCCCTCTGGTATCTCGAGATTATCATGGAACTGCATAACTTCTTATGAGTTCTTCATCAAGTGCTACCTTCCCACTGATTCCAATTTTTCACGGGCTCTGAGTTATTAAACACTCAAAGACACCGATAACTGAACCGAGTCCGCACTACGGTTCAACAACTCTCCATTAAGCTTCTATAAGTACGAGTTTGTACCCGATCACGCCATTCCTAGCCTGTTTGGCTATATCATTGTCTTGATGATTTCAAACTGTGCCACCTAGTCCTTATTCCAGGAGCACCAGTTTCGGCGATGAGCTAAGCTTACATCGATCTTCCTCGTCATACCATTTCTCCTTTACCAACAAACTTGATTTCGAGTTTGTGTCGTACCCTTGGTTCCAATAACCTTTCGCTTCGCCAATTCCTTTGACTTGATGTCATTGCCGATCGATTACATCTTGAAATCTCTCGACAACTGTATCGTGATCATCATCAAACATCCTAAGCTCTTCCAAGATATATATCGAATTCTTGATGGGTAATACCATCCTTGCCCCTCGATGATTCGTGTTATCATCGACCAATTTATTGCCCTCCGTTCAACACAAACTTGTTCGTGTTTTGTGTTATACCTTGAGATCCTTGCTACCCAGCAGTTGTTCTTCTTTACCTTGGAAGTATTACCATCTTTAATGTCAAGATTGTCGTGAGAATTTCACCACCTCCTAAGAATTCTTGATACAGGTGATACTTTTTGCCATATCCGTTCATTCCTTGGTCCCCGTGTTGTTTCTAACCGAAAAACCGACCATTGAACTATGTTGTGCGACTTCAAAACTTCTAGCAACCCTATTGCTTTGAATTTAATGATCGATAGCTCATTCTTAGGCTGTTGGTTACTGAATCGTCTCTCTAACAGTGATCTTGCTGCCTAAGGTCATATTCGGACACACCTTTCAACTAATGATTGTTGGTGTATGTTTTCCTCGAGCATACAACATTATATCATTTGAATTGACAAGTGTCATCTTCTTGTTCACATCATTGTGGAAATCCGTCCGTTTGGAATTCTCGATGAATTGTCGCTGAGCCCATCAGCCACCTCCTCATCCTCTCCTTGGTTTAATGATGAACTATTGTTTCAGGAACCCGCTCCCATAGTTCAATTTCCCGAGAATCTTGCAATGTCATTTCGTCGATATGTGTCGCACCTTTTCTTCTCGGACATCCTGAGTCTGAGGTATCATGACACCAATCGGATCTGAATCTCGGTCAGATATGATGGTTGGAACATATTTGCAAGAGTTATAACATTGGTCCTTATATGACCCGGTAAGGTGATGTCATGCCTAGCACACCTGGCCGGAGGACCTATCATTATAATTTCTTTTGCAAGGATAACCATTCTTCCTGGAGAAAATTGTAAGACTTATTCTATAAGTTGTTCCTGATGGATCCTTTGAGTTTCCAAAGTCTGATCTTCACCTGATGACCATGTCAATGCTATCTCGAAGCATGTCGGTTATACTCTGATTTTCAACAAGAACATTTGAAGCCCAATGCTAAATGTTTCCTGCTCAATTATCCAAACACCGTTGTATGGGTAACGTCATGAAATTCTCTCCCCTCACCTAGAGGATTTTCTACGTTATATCCTATCGTGGATATCATGCTCTGCTTGTCCTTGGGAAGGATATACCCCTGAAATATGTGTTTAAACACATTTTTCCTTTCCATTGTTCTGTTTAACGAAATGATCACATTTTCCTTTCCATTGGTCTGTTCGACCTTTCTTGTGATCTATATAATCTAAGCAGTAATAATTCACTGCTTACGTAAACACATCGATGTACAACTCTGTCAGTGAGACCCCGTTTCTACTGTTGATGACATTCCGGTAGCCACCGATCGACGAGAACTTTGCCTATTGGTCCGCCTCGTGCAACGAGCAGGAAAATGGTTCTCTTCGTCCCTCGCCCTTGGTACCAACGTTGTTGCCGACATAACTGACATGGTACTCTCTGACATGCCTTGCTATCATGACTGTGCAAGATGTCACTACTCCTATAAAAAGAACCACATGGTGGGCCCATAACCCACAGTTCCATAGGATCGAAACCTGACTGTCCTGTACACCCCCTATTCCCAAAGTTATTCCTCGCGCGTGGCCTCGTATGTAATTCACGGGCCACCGTCCTAGTGATCTAGTCTGGTATCAGACGCAGTACTTACTCTCGCTACTCTGAACCCCTTTCTCACTCTGGTTCAGACTTCGAGCAACTATCTATCCGCTTGGAACCTCTTATTGTACCTTCGTACCTTACTCTCGATGTATTTCATTTGTTCAACTCGAGAGATACTCTTATGATCATTCTTGGGATACCCCCGCCCAGATGATTTTCCTTTATAACATTCAATTGTTGTAAAGCTGCCCCTTACCTATTCGTAAGTACGATGGAGTTCCCGAAGGAAGGATGACAACTTCATCATGATGACCTGAAACAGCAAAATGAGGACATGAAACAGCAAAATGAAGACATCAATGTAATGGATCAACCTCTTCGAGAAGAACAACCAAGACCAAGAACACTCCCTGGAATTTCGTAACACGAACCTTCCCCCTTTACTTCCCTCTTAAATCTCGGGACGAGATTTCTTGTAGTGGAGGAGAATTGTGACGCCCGGGTAATTAGACTACAGTAATCCCGCGTTAATGTCGCCACGTCACCTTGGATACTATTGCTAATCTCGCGCTAGATCAAAAACTGGTCCAAAACATTCAAAGTTAAAATCAAGTCAAACAGTTAAAGTTTTCAAAAGTCAAAACTAAAATGTTCTTAACATGACTATTAATTCATAAGGCATATTGGTGGAGAAACCAACGCTTTACAAAATGTTTAAATGTACTAAACTAATTAAATCATTAGCTAAAACCATTAATTAAATGCCTTTTATGTTTTGAAAATTTATAAACTAAATTATTTTGGGTTGAAACCTTTTGTGGTTGTGACATAAGTTGTAACATCAATTTAGGTGCCACTTTGGTATTTTGTTAATACTAAGATAATTAGGAACTAAATGAAAACAGTAAAGTAAAAATTCAAAGGGGGGGGAATTCAAAACATAAAACAAAAGAGAGTAAAAGCGCCCCCCCCCCGCTGGGCTTCGGCCCACCAGGCCGCTACCCGGCCGGCCCATCC
>NC_041390.1:385445998-385453209 GCF_002162155.2 Triticum dicoccoides | reverse complement strand
CTGCAACGTCCCGACCTGCAGCCACCCGCTCCTGCTGGCTGCACTACTGCCTGCAGCTGCGCCCCCCCGCTGCCTCACCTCCTCTCGCAGCCCTCCGCCGTTCGCTGCCCCCACCGCGGCTGCGCTCTGCCTCGCCGGCGCCGCGCCGCTGGCCGTGCCCGAGGCCAGCTCCCGGGTTCCCCCGATCGGGCGCCCGCAGCGCCCAGCGCCCCTGCCCGTTCGGGTTGCGCCCGTAACCTGCACACCCGCAAAGGCCCCTGGGGCCTATGACAAGTGGGCCCCTGCCCAGAACGTTTTAGTTAAAAAAAATTATTAAAAATTAATTAAAACAATAAATATATAATTAATTAATTAATTAATGAGTTAATTAAGTTAATTAATCCTGTTTAATTAATCTAATTAACTAGTTAGTTTAAATAAAGACTAATTAGACTAAACAGACAATGACGATCGGGACCCACACGTCAGGTCAACTCCCTGTTGACTGCTGATGTCATGATGACGTTAGCAAACACTATTCTGGATAATGTTAGAATTAAATAGTTAAATAAATCCTAAAAATGATTTAAATCTTTAGAAAATCATATCTTTTAATCCGTAACTCAGATGAAAATACTTTCTACATGAAAGTTGCTCAGAACGACGAGACGCATCCGGATACGCAGTCCGTTCGTCCGCCACACACTCCTAGCATAGAGAACATGGAACTTTTCCCCTCCGATTCGTCTGTCCGAAAATGCTAAACCTGGGGAAACATTCTCGGATGTTATCCCCCTTTGCCGGTAACGTGTAGCACCGCGTTAGAACACGTCTAGCTCTGTTTGTTGTCCTGTTATGCTCTTGCTTGCTATGTATTTACTGTTTCTTCCCCCTTCTTCTCTCCGGTAGACTCCGAGACTGCCGCTGATGCCGCTGTGATCAACTACGTCACCGACGACCCTCCTTCTTGTCTAAGCAACCAGGCAAGCCCCCCCTTTGATCACCAGATATCGCCTACTCTTCTCTATACTGCTTGCATTAGAGTAGTGTAGCATGTTACTGCTTTCCGTTAATCCTATTCTGATGCATAGCCTGTCATTGCTGCTACAGTCATTGATACCTTACCCGCAATCCTAAATGCTTAGTATAGGATGCTAGTGTTCCATCAGTGGCCCTACACTCTTGTCCGTCTGCCATGCTATACTACTGGGCTGTGATCACTTCGGGAGGTGATCACGGGCATATACTATATACTTTACATTGTTACATTACCTGTGATACTGTACGGAGTTGGGGGCTGAAAGGACAGGTGGCTCCATCCCGGTAGAGGTGGGCCTGGGTTCCCGACGGTCCCCGACGGTTACTTTGTGGCGGAGCGATAGGGCAGGTTGAGACCACCTAGGAGACAGGTGGGCCTGGCCCTGTTCGGCGTTCGCGGATACTTAACACGCTTAACGAGATCTTGGTATTTGATCTGAGTCGGCTACGAGCCTATACGCACTAACCATCTACGCGGGAGTAGTTATGGGTATCCCGACGTCGTGGTATCAGCCGAAGCACTTCAGACGTCAGCGACGGAGCGGCGCGCGCCGGATTGGAACGTAAGCCTGCTCTTGTATTAAGGGGGCTAGTTCTGCTTCCGGCCGCCCACGCAACGTGCAGGTGTGCTATGGGCGATGGGCCCAGACCCCTGTGCGCTTAGGTTTAGACCGGCGTGCTGGCCTCTCTGTTTTGCCTAGGTGGGGCTGTGACGTGTTGATCTTCCGCGGCCGGGCATGACCCAGGAAAGTGTGTCCGGCCAAATGGGATCAAGCGTGTTGGGTTATGTGGTGCACCCCTGCAGGGAAGTTAATCTATTCGAATAGCCGTGATCTTCGGTAACAGGACGACTTGGAGTTGTACCTTGACCTTATGACAACTAGAACCGGATACTTAATAAAACACACCCTTCCAAGTGACAGATACAACCCGGTGATCGCTCTCTAACAGGGTGACGAGGGGAGGATCGTCGGGTAGGTTTATGCTATGCGATGCTGCTTGGAGATGCTACTTGGAGATGCTACTTGAGGATGCTACTTGGAGGACTACAATCTACTCTCTTCTATATGCTGCAAGACGGAGGCTGCCAGAAGCGTAGTCTTCGACAGGATTAGCTATCCCCCTCTTATTCTGGCATTCTGCAGTTCAGTCCACCGATATGGCCTCCTTACACATATACCCATGCATATGTAGTGTAGCTCCTTGCTTGCGAGTACTTTGGATGAGTACTCACGGTTGCTTTTCTCCCTCTTTTCCCCTTTCCCTTCTACCTGGTTGTCGCAACCAGATGCTGGAGGCCTGGAGCCAGACGCCACCGTCGACGACGTCTACTACCCCGGAGGTGCCTACTACTACGTGCAGGCCGCTGACGACGTCCAGGAGTAGTTTAGGAGGATCCCAGGCAGGAGGCCTGCGCCTCTTTCGATCTGTATCCCAGTTTGTGCTAGCCTTCTTAAGGCAGACTTGTTTAACTTATGTCTGTACTCAGATATTGTTGCTTCCGCTGACTCGTCTATGATCGAGCACTTGTATTCGAGCCCTCGCGGCCCCTGGCTTGTATTATGATGCTTGTATGACTTATTTATGTTTTAGAGTTGTGTTGTGATATCTTCCCGTGAGTCCCTGATCTTGATCGTACACATTTGCGTGCATGATTAGTGTACGATTGAATCGGGGGCGTCACAAAATGCCATCGCAGAAAGGGGTTAAAAACCATTTGTATAGCAACGACGCGTAATAGTGGTATCTAGATTCAGACTCAGAGTCATCTGGATCGGTGTCAAAGCTTGCATCAACGTAACCCTTTACGACGAACTCTTTATCACCTCCATAACCGAGAAATATTTCCTTAGTCATCTCTAGGTACCTAGGGATAATTTTGACTGTTGTCCAGTGATCTACTCCTAGATCACTCTGGTACCTCCCTGCCAGACTTATGGCAAGGCACACATTAGGTCTGGTACACAGCATGGCATACATAATAGAGCCTATGGCTGAGGCATAGGGAATGACTTTCACCCTTTATCTTTCTTCTGCCATGGTCGGGTGATACGTCTCGAACGTATCTACTTTTTCTCACGCTTTTCCTATTGTTTTGGACTCTAATTTGAATGATTTGAATGAAACTAACCCCAGACTGACGCTATTTTCAGCAGAACTACCATGTTGTTGTTTCTGTGCAGAAATAAAAGTTCTCGAAATGGAACAAAACTTTTCGAGGAATTTTTATATAATATATAAGAATTTATGGAGCCAAGACCTACCGGAGAGGGGCCCCTGGGTGGACACAACCCACCAGGGCGCGCCCCCCTCTCCTAGCGCGCCTAGGTGGGTTGTACCCACCTAGTGGCCCCACAGACCTCAACCCTGACACTATAAATTCCTATTTTCAGAGAGAACAATGAAGGAGAAAGAATTATCGTGATCCACGAGACGTAGCCGCCACCAAGCCCTGTTCTTCCCCAGGAGGGCAGATCTGGAGTCTGTTTGGGGCTCCGGAGAGGGGGATCTTCATTCTTCGTCATCACCAACCCTTCTCCATCGCCAATTCGATGATGCTCCCCACCGGGAGTGAGTAATTCCTTCATAGGATCACTGGTCGGTGAGGAGTTGGGTGAGATTCATCATGTAATCGAGTTAGTTTTCTTAGGGCCTGATCCCTAGTATCCACTATGTTCTTAGATTGATGTTGCTATGACTTTGCCATGCTTAATGCTTGACACTTTGGGCCCGGGTGCCATGATTCCAGATCTGAACCGTTTATGTTATCATCATTATATCCATGTTCTAGATCTGATCTTGCAAGTTATAGTCACCTACTACGTGTTATGATCCGACAACCCCGGAGTGACAACAACCGGGGCCACTCTTGGTGATGACCGTAGTTTAAGGAGTTCATGTATTCACTATGTGTTAATGCTTTGTTTCGGTTTTCTATTAAAAGGAGGCCTTAATATCCCTTAGTTTCCAATATGACCCCACTGCCATGGGAGGGTAGGACAAAAGATGTTATGCAAGTTCTTTTAATAAAGCATGTGTGACTATTTATGGAATACATGCCTACATTATATCGATGAACTGGAGCTAGTGTTGTATCGCCCTAGGTTATAACTGTCACATGATGAATATCATCCAACAAGTCACTGATCCAATGCCTACGAACTTTTCCATATTGTTTCTGCTAAGTTACTACTACTATCATCACTGTTACACTTGCTACAAAATTACTGCTATCACTGTTACTGTTACTATTGCTGCTGTCACTACTATCAAAACTATCAAACTACTTTGCTACTAATCACTTTGCTGTAGATAATTAATCTCCAGGTGTGGTTGAATTGACAACTCGGCTGCTAATACCTTCAAATATTCTTTGGTGCCCCTTGTGTCAAATCTATAAATTTGGGTTGAATACTCTACCCTCGAAAATTGTTGTGATCCCCTACACTTGTGGGTTATCATCGGGCTTTGAGTCTTACTCAAATTTATACCTTGCTTGATAATGATGATGTGCCACTTGGTGAATTTCTTGATAAACAAATTGCTAGAGTTATACAACATGATGTTGTTGAATCTAATGAGGAGCTTGAAACTGAATCTCCTAAAACACCTTCTAGAACTAGCCTTCCTAGATATGAATTGCCTAAGGTACCGGAAGGTTATGTTATGAGTGAACAAACAACTAGAGATATTCTTGCTTGCAAAGATAGAGATGATCTAGAGAAATTATTACACAAGTATAAAGAAAAATCTCTGAATGCTAGAATGAGGTGTGATCCTAAGTTTTCTACTTCACCTATCTTTATTGATGATAAGGATTATGAATTCTCTGTCGACCCAGAGTTAATCACTTTGGTTGAATCTGGTCCTTTCCATGGTTATGAAACTAAAACTGTTGTGGCACATCTTACTAAGTTGAATGATATAGCTACCCTTTTTACCATGATGAGAAAACTCGCTACTACTTTATTCTCAAATTATTCCCTTTCTCATTAAAGGGCGATGCTAAAGCTTGGTACAATACTCTTGCTCCTCATTGTGTGCGTAGTCCCCAGGATATGATTTATTACTTCTTTGAAAAACATTTTCCTGCTCATAAGAAACAAGCTGCCTTACAGGAAATATTTAACTTTGTGCAAACTGAAGAAGAGAGTCTCCCACAAGCTTGGGGGAGGCTTTGCCAGTTACTTAATGCTTTGCCTGATCATCCTCTTAAGAAAAATGAAATACTTGATATCTTCTATAATGGACTAACTGATGCTTCTAGGGACTTCCTAGATAGTTGTGCTAGTTGTGTTTTCAAGGAATGAACTATTGGACACGCTGAAGAATTATGGAATAACATATTGAAAAATTATGATGATTGGACTATTCCCGAACCACCGGCTAAACCCACTCCAAAGAAGAGGGGTATATTATATCTTAGTCCCGAAGATATGCAAGAGGCAAAGAAATCTATGAAGGAAAAAGGTATTAAAGTTGAGGATGTTAAAAATTTACCTCCTATTGAAGAAATACATGGGCTTAATACCCCACCAATGCCTAAGGTGGTAGAGGTAAATTCTCTTATGAAGTTCAATGATAATGATATTCCTCACAATATGCATCCTAGTCAATGCCTTTATGAGTTTGAAAATTATATTAGAAAACAAGATCACTTCAATGCAAATGTTATGAAACAATTGAAATACAATTCTGATATGATTGGTCGCTTGAGTGACCTGTTATTTAGAATATCAAATGATGTTAGAGGTGTTGGAAAGCATGCTTCTATGGTTCCAACTCAATTAGAGCAAGTTGCTAAATCTCAAAGAGAATTGCTTGCTGAAATGAATAATAATATGAATGACTTTGTTGTTAGAGTTGCAACTAGAGGAGGTAAAATGACTCAGGAACCACTTTATCCTGAGGGACACCCTAAAAGAATTGAATAAGATTCACAAAGAAATAACACTAGTGCACCTAGTGCTTCTAGAAAGAAAAAGAAAAATGATAGGACTTTGCACACTTCTAGTGAAGCTGAAATAGAAAAACCTCCTAATAATGAAAATGAAGTTTCTATCTCAGATGCTGAAACTCAATCTAGTAATGAACACTCACCTAGTGATAATGAAAAAGATAATGATGAGGTTCATGAAGACTCTCAACCAAACTGTAACATCCCAAAATTCTAAATTTTGGAATGTTATAATAAAAAGATAGATTTGATTGATTGTGTGAAATTGAGTGAAATTCTAAATCCTTTTGAAAGTTAAATGAGAGGGAATAAAAGGACTTTCCCAAACTTTCATTTTTCATTCGTGGTCTCCGTGAATTCAAATTCTTTTCTCCACGAAACCCTGGAGAGAAGATGACATGACTTCTTCCATTTATTTAAATGACAAGGGGTGTTGAAAATATTTGAATTTCATTTGGAACTATTCTTCAAATTCAGAAACTTTAAGCAACTCAATGATTTTCATGAGAGAAGATAAAATGACTTCTTCAAAACCTATGAAATATGAGTTGGGAGTTTCAAAGAATTAAATTCAAAGTTTTTTTGAATTTATTTTCAATTTGGGTTATTTGAGTTTTATTCAAATTATTTTTCTCCAAAAATAAAATATATGGAAATTAGGGTAACATGATTCCCTATAATAGAAAATTGGAGAAAAATTTATTTGAAATCATTTTGTTTTTTTAAATGTTTTTGTTGGATTTTATTTGACCAGTAGCATTCTTTGAATTATCTGAATTTGTGTGAATTTTATTTAATGCTAGAAAAATGTCCACGTTGTAGAAATTCTTTTTCTGAAAATTTTGATATATTATATGCCTAGGTTATTTTATTTTTATTCGGATTTATTTCATTTTTGAAGTGTCTGTAAAAAAAAACTTTCCCCGCGCCAGGCCGAGCCAACTGGGCCGAAGCCCAGCCAGCCGGCCCAGCGTTGCACCCCGCTCGTCCCCGAGCTCGGGCAGACTCCTGCCGCCGCACGCCGCCGATTTCGCCTCGGCTACGCCGCCGTGCCCGCCTCGGCCTCCTCCTGCCCCCTTCTCCACGTACCGAGGCCGACCCCCCCTATAAAGCCGCAGCTCCGCTGCCCCTCTTCCCCTGCCGCGCCGTGCCGCCCCTGCCGCATCTCGCCGCCGCCACCGCTGCCAGATCCACGCCGCGCCGCCCCTCCCGCATGCTGCCACTGCCGCTGCACGCC
>NC_041390.1:385411046-385445259 GCF_002162155.2 Triticum dicoccoides | reverse complement strand
CGCCCGAAGCCCGCAGCCGCCGCTGCCGGACTCGCCGCCGACCGCAAGCCCGCCGGTTTTCTCGTAAAACCGACAAACCGGTAAAAAAACCCGCACAAAACCCGACCCGGTTTTTCCCTTTGGTTTTCGTTTTAAAAACCGGTTTAGTTTTTTTAGTTAGATCTATTTAGAGAACGTTCGCTGGTTAGGTATAGAAAACGAACGTTCGCCTTTTAGTTTTTTCTTTTTCTGTAATTTTGGCCAGGGACCTAGATGTGAATACTTTATTTACAGAATAGTCCCTGTTCTTCAAACAAGCACAACTTTTTACCCATTAGTCCAAATTCAACGAAACCAACGCCCACTTCTTCGTTATGATCCCCTCTATCCAGTGAAACAACTTAAACATTTTTTTGAAAAGTTTAAAATTTGAATTAGATCAGATTTGAATTCAAACTTTGTTTGATCATAACTTGATTTCCGTAGCTCCGTTTGAGTTGATTCTTTTTGCAAATTGAAGCTCTTGACCTAAACATTCTAATAAGGCCAAATTCACCTAATTTTGGTACTGTTATAAATTGTTTTATGTTGCAAGAGTTATTTTCTTGGTTTTGATGTTTTCCGAACTGTCTTCTTCGTTATTCTCGATCTTTTGAGTGATTGCTTATGTATGGTTACTATTGCTTGCTTACGATAGATTGACCGGAGTGTGACGAGTACATCTATCAAGAGTTTTGAGTGCGAATCATCTTCATCAACATTGCATGCAAGTTCACACTTTGATCATATTCCTTTCATACCTAGTTTTATGCATTAGTTTCACCCTCAAACATTGCATGAGTAGGATTGATAACATGTGGGTATTGGGAAGTAGTTGATGAGGTAGGAACCTATTGCCCTGCATTCAATCCTTGGGAGTTACTATTACATTATGCTTACATTGACATGCTATGCTCATAGACGTGGATTGGGTTTCGAGAGTATTCATGACAGATGTGAGATCAGTAATTAATGGTTTACTTAAGGTGGCAACTTAAACACACATCTGGGTGGATTGAGGCATCGGGTTATTCCAGGATTTGCCTGTCTAGGCACCTAGGTAGACCAGGATTGCCTGTTTTTTTATGGACCGCCACCCAGGCTCAAAGGGATCATGAGATTATTCATACTAGAAACTTCCGTGTGCAGCCACAAGCTATTATGGGCTCTAGCATAGTTGATTAAGTCGTGTCAACTCTTATAGTGGTAGACTAGCAGATGTAGGGGTTGTAGGTGGTACGGTCTACCCATCGTAAGGTGCAAACGCTTCTGAAAGACTATGTCTCGGTCATCCGTTTCTCAAACACCATGTAGTGCAAGAAATCCAACGGAGGAGATTGAGTCTTGTGGGGAAAAGTGCGCAAACCTCTGCAGAGTGTATTAAACTAATCATGATTAGCCGTGTCCCCGGTTATGGACATCTTGAGTATCTAGTACCTGGATTATCATGTTGATCTCATCACGTTACTTTAAATGAATATTGTTGGGTTTTAATGATGTTACTTAATTGGGATTGAGAATGCTGTCAACCATTCTCAATGATTAATAACCACCATGATAGTTAAATAAAATTTATTCCTTTGCAGTAGGGAAAAATTGGCTTTTCGCAAAAACCTTATAACCATAGAGTTTTTCCACCAGCCAAATATGCATGTAGTGATAGCCATTGTTCATCATTCTCTATGGTGTGAATTTGCCAGTACATTCAATGTACTGACCCTCTGTGGCTGCAATGTCTCATGTTGCAGGATATCTTACGACGAGTAAGTGATACGTTAGGGTTACGATTTCTACAGTCAACTTTGCCGTTGGTGTTGATGGGAATCCACAACCTTGTTACTTCCGCTATTTGGATCGAGGTAATAGTATTTACGTTACTTATACATGTGATTTACCTCTGTTATACATCCTCAAGTACTGTGTGTGTCAGCATACCGATCCAGGGATGACACTTAAGCACAGAGACTTGATCCATTCGGGTTGGGTCGCTACACAAACAATGATAAAGAACCAGATAATGATGCTGAGATAGAACCACCTGTTAATCTTGATAACCCACAACCTAAGAATAGAATATATGAAAAAGAGACTTTGTTGCTAGAAAACACGGTAAATAAAGAGAGTTGTGGGTTCAAAAACCTATGCCTTTTCCACCAAGTCAACTAAAAAGAATGACGATGAAGAATTTGAATGCTTTACTGAAATGCTGAGGCCAGTCTTTTTGTGTACTCGCTTGACTGATATGCTGAAATGCCTCATTATGCAAAGTATATGAAAGACATCATCACAAATAAGAGAAAAATACCGGAAGCTGAAATCTCCACTATGCTTTCTAATTACACTTTTAAAGATGGAATACCTAAAAAACTTGGAGATCCGGAAATACCAACTATACCTTGCTCTATCAAAAAGAATTATGTGAAAACTGCTTTGTGTGATTTAGGAGCTGGTGTTAGTGTTATGCCTTTCTCTTCATACAAAAGACTGGACTTGAATAAACTCACACCTACTGAAATATCTTTGCAAATGGCCGATAAATCAACTGCCATACCTATCGGTATTTGTGAGAATGTGCCCGTTGTTGTTGCTAATGTTACTATTTTGACTGACTTTGTTGTACTTGAGATGCCCGAGGACGACAACATGTCGATTATCCTTGGTAGACCCTTCTTGAATACTGCAGGGGTTGCTATTGATTACAATAAAAGCAAAGGTCACTTTTCATATTAATGGCAATGAGCATACGGTGCACTTTCCAAAGAAACAATTCCAAGTGAATGGTATTAATGTTATTGAAAAATCTCTCACAATCACTATTGGAAGTTTTCAAATACCTCTACCTACTGTCAAAAAGAAATATGAAATGCTTATTGTTAGGGACATTCATATCCCCATTGAAGTAACTTAGTGATTTACGAAAGTTCTTCGGTTTCATGCTAATCAAAAGTGGTTGTTAATAAGACTTGATCAACCTTATTAATGGATCATTTTTGAACGGTATGAAGTTGATGAATTTAGTAAGCACTACCTTCCGTCCCTACTTTTTATTCTCTGTTTTTATTAGTTAAATAAAATAAAATGCCATGTTTTGTCTGTTTTTTGAATTTTCCGTGCAATAAAAAATGACCCAAAAATAAAATTTCTCAGAATGCCCTGAAAAATTTACATGATTTTTTTTCTGAATATCTGAGAATGTTTGGTGTAATAAACATCAGAGGGAGGTGCACCAGATGGGCACAACCCACCTGGGCGCGCCCTGGTGGGTTGTGGTCCCCACGTGGGCCCCCTCATCATCACTTACCTCCAGAAAAAAAATCCCCATTGCTCTCTCCCCCGTGTTCTTGAGCTCAAGCCCGCGAATTTCGATCTCTTTGATCGAAGCTCCGTTTCCGAAACTATTTCGGGGGATTGTTGCTTGGTATGTGACTCCACCATTTGTCCAATTAGTTTTTGTTTTAGTGGTTTATACTTTGAATAATTAGCTACTCTTGGTGCTGCTGTAGATGTGCTCGCATGTTGAATTCTTAGTGTTCTAAGTAGTTTGAATGCTTGCTATGGCCTCTATGTGTCCCTACGAGTAGTTGCTATCAATCTTATAAAGTTTTGTTGACAAATTTTTGTCACACCAAAATTTTTAGTTTCAGAAAATTGTACGCGAACATGAATATCTTTAGGAAGTTTGGCTCGAAGAAGAACTCCAAGGGTGTTATTGGGGAGTCTTCTGACAGTGACCTCCACCCTCGGAGGTTGGCGGAGGTACGGCTGTGCGAATGGCCGCACACCCCATTCCTGCAAGAGGCTAGAATTCTTGAGGAGTTCACGCAATATATTGCCAATGCCGGTCTCACCAACTTCATCATAGATGAGTGTGACTAGCACCAAATCCTCACAAACATCTTTGTTCAGAGCTTTACTTTCTTGCCTAGAAATAATCCTCCTGAAGTGAGCTTTGATTTATATGCCAAAAACCATCAGTTACCACTTACTGAGTTTTGTGACATATGCATGATCCCATATGATGGGAGCTTGGCCGAGCCTAGGACGACCGAGTTTGAGGCCTTTTATCGCACTCTGACAGTGGGTGATGAGAGAGGAGTGTCAGCCATCACTGCCACTGGCTTACATTTTCCCGCTGTCCGTTACTTTGCACTTTTTTTATTACCAAATGCTTGCTTGCTAGGGAGAAGGTGGGTGCACTTAGTTCACCAGACCTTGCTGTTTTACATCGTGCATTAGAGGGCGACAACACTTACAGCTTGGGAGCTATTGTGGCTCGATGCCTCCATCTTATTAAATCTCAGGGAAAATACATGGTGGGATTTATGCTACTCATTTGGCGGCTCACTTCAAGGTTGAGATACACCCTCATGATTTCCCTCTGAACAAAGTTTACCTAGACCGTGCAGCCATGGATCATCACCATTTTACTGATATTGAATCTCCTCACATCCCTATTCTGTATAACCTGGTTTTTAGTGTGAGGACTCATGATGTTATTCCATTGCCTGCTCCTGCTTTGTTTGATTCTGTTTCCAGGGGTGGATATAGGATTATGCCTGCAGACATCACCGCCTACCGGAACGCTCAGGCTGCTGCAGAGGCAGCACAGGAGGAGCCCCAGTAGTGGGATGAGTGGATGCTTGCTCCTCAGGATCCCTACTACCATCCAGGATATTGATTGACTACCAAGTTAGGCCAAAAGCCTATGCTTGGGGGAGTACGTGCCTCTCACCGACATTACATTCATGTACACTTATTTCATTCGTCGGTGTCCACACTTTTTCATTGTATCATCCATGCTTAGATTTATTTTCTTGCTTTCTTTTTGTGTGTTTAAAAAACTTTAAAAAAACCAAAATAAATTAGTTGTAGTTAATTTACTTTCTATGCATGCTTAGTAGTAATATTAAAAAGAAAACCCAAAAAGATTTCCTTGTTCTTATTTTTGCTTGTTGGGAGCTTTCCCGCGTAAATAGTTTTTCTCGTTTTTTCTTTTCCCTTTTATTTGCTTGTTTAAGAAAACCAAAAAATCCAAAAATATTTCAGTGCGTTTCTCTGAATTTGTTTTCTTTTTATTCGAGTTGTACCGAGGAGAAGACCACAATGAAAATTTTGAGTGTCTCTCATTTGAATAATTGTTGAACTAATAAAGAGCACATTTTACCTTGTCTTCTCCTGTTGAATAAAATGTTTGAAGATTCCAGCTTAGTCCATGGCACTCTTGCACTATTATTATTTTCATATCATTCGGTCGTGCAAGTGAAAGGCAATAATGACGATATTCGATGAACTAGCCATGGCAGAGAGAAAATGGTATGAACTCGACTTGTCCTGTCTGTGTAAATATTTTTAACCTAGCATCCATGATTCAGTCCGTTATGATTAAACATGTTTATAATGACAATTAGAGATTATAGTTTCTCATGCCATGCATAAGTAGCTAGGGGTGAATAATGATTTATCTTGGATATCAACATAGCATTAAAATGATTGTGATGTAGTATGATGATATGGTATCCTCCTATGAATGTTCAAGTGGCTTGACTTGGTACATGTTCATGCATGTAGTTGAATCAAAACCAACATAGCCTCTATAATATTTATGTTCATGGTGTTCATATCCTACTCATGCTAGTGTCCAATGTTACTTACGCATAATGCATGGTTATGATTGTTGTTGCTCTCTAGCTGGCCGCTTCTCAATCTAAATTGCTAGCCTTCGCCTGTACTAAGTGGGAATTCTGCTTGTACATTAAAAACCTTGAACCCAAAGTTATTCCAGATGAGTCCACCATACCTACCTATATACGGTATTACCCTGCCGTCCTAAGTAAATTTGCATGTGCCACCTCTAAAAACTTCTAAAAATTATCCGTTTTGTGTGTCTGGATCATTCATGGAATGATAGGAGGTGGTCGGTATCTTCCATGTTAAGCGAGTTATTCTCAAGTCGAGTGTTTACTCACTCGCCATCGCATGAGAAAATAGGTGGTAATAGGGATTCCCAGTCCCAAACTAAAAAATGCAAATAATTAAACAAAACTCCCCCGGGACTGATGTTGGTATGGATGACACCCGTTGTTTCGGACATGCCATGGAGTGTGATTGATGGTGGAAGGGGAGTAAACCTTTACTTTTATCACTTGGGAACCTCCACTAGCGTGTTTAGAATGGAAGATGTTAATAACTGATGGTCGTGAAGTAAATGAGAAGGGTGCGTGTCTCAAAATAATCATTTACCTCTATTTTAAAAATTGAGCTCTGGCACCTCTGCAAATCACTGCTTCCCTCTACGAAGGGACTATCTATTTACTTTTATGTTGTGTCATCACCTTCTAAAACAAGCGCCAGAAACTGAGCAGAGCACAATTGTCATGATTTATGCATTGTGTGTAGCTAATGTTGGGTGCATCATGACTGGATCTTTTCTACCATGAATTACAATGTTTAGTCGGTGCTTGAACTTTGGAGGTGCTCTGCATTTATGTTTTGAGGTCCTCAAAAGGGCTAGCGAGATACCACTATTGTCATATTATATCATGGTTGTATTGACAACATGTTGCCATTTGAGATATTTTACTATCGCTTGCTAGCTGATTATGTCATTGATATGAGTCATTGTAATATTTAAGAGTTATTGTCGACATGGTTAGTTATAATGCTGGCTGAAATCCTTGGTGATGTTTAAGCTTATTTATGCAAACAAGAGCAAAAGAGTTCATAAAAGTTTTTCTTTCTCACTTTCAGTTTATCAACTGAATTGCCTGAGGACAAGCAAAGGTTTAAGCTTGGGGGAGTTGATACGTCTCCAACTTGCTTTGGACTCTAATTTGCATGATTTGAATGAAACTAACCCCGGACTGACGCTGTTTTCAGCAAAACTACCATGGTGTTGTTTTCGTGCTGAAATAAAAGTTCTCGGAATGGAACGAAACTTTTCGAGGAATTTTTTATAATATATAAGAATTCCTTGAGCCAAGACCTACCGGAGTGGGGCCCTTGGGTGGTCACAACCCACCAGGGTGCGCCCCCCTCTCCTAGCGTGCCCAGGTGGGTTGTACCCACCTGGTGGCCCCGCAGACCTCAACCCTGGCACTATCAATTCCTATTTTCGGAGAAAAAAATGAAGGAGAAAGAATTATCGCGAGCCACGAGACGGAGCCGCTGCCAAGCCCTATTCTTCCTCGGGACGGCAGATCTGGAGTTCATTTGGGGCTCCAGAGAGGGGGATCATCGTTCTTCGTCATCACCAACTCTTCTCCATCGCCAATTCCATGATGCTCCCCACCTGGAGTGAGTAATTCCTTCGTAGGATCGCTGGTCAGTGAGGGGTTGGATGAGATTCATCATGTAATTGAGTTAGTTTTGTTAGGGCCTGATCCCTAGTATCCACTATGTTCTTAGATTGATGTTGCTATGACTTTGCCATGCTTAATGCTTGTCACTTTGGGCCCGGGTGCCATGATTCCAGATCTGAACCGTTTATGTTATCATCATTATATTCATGTTCTAGATCTGATCTTGCAAGTTATAGTCACCTACTATGTGTTATGATCCGACAACCCCGGAGTGACAACAACTGGGCCCAATCTCGGTGATGACCGTAGTTTGAGGAGTTCATGTATTCACTATGTGTTAATGCTTTGTTCCGGTTCTCTATTAAAAGGAGACCTTAATATGCCTTAGTTTCCAATATGGACCCCGCCGCCATGGGAGGGTAGGACAAAAGATGTTATGCAAGTTCTTTTAATAAAGCACATATGACTATTTACGGAATACATGCCTACATTATATCGATGAACTGGAGCTAGTGCCGTATCGCCCTAGGTTATAACTGTCACATGATGAATATCATCCAACAAGTCACCGATCCAATGCCTACAAACTTTTCCTTATTGTTTTTGCTAAGTTACTACTTCTATCATCACTGTTACACTTGCTACAAAATTACTGCTATCAGTGTTACTGTTACTGTTGCTGTTGTCACTACTATCAAAACTATCAAACTAATTTGCTACTGATCACTTTGCTGCAAATAATTAATCTCCAGGTGTGGTTAAATTGTCAACTCAGCTGCTAATACCTTCAAATATTTTGTGGCTCCCCTTGTGTCGAATCTATAAATTTGGGTTGAATACTCTACCCTCGAAAACTGTTGCGATCCCCTATACTTGTGGGTCATCATCGGGCTTTGAGTCTTACTCAAATTTACACCTTGCCATACAAGCAAGAACCCTTTCTTTGACTGACCCATTTTGAACTTCTTCAAAACTTTGTCAAGGTATGTATTTTGTGAAAGTCCTATTAGGCGTCTTGATCTATCTTTATAGATTTTGATGCCCAATATGTAAGCAGCTTCACCGATGTCTTTCAGTGAAAAAGTCTTATTCGAATATCCTTTTATGCTATCCAGAAATTCTATATCATTTCCATTCAACAATATTTCATCCACATATAATATTAGAAATGCCACTGGGCTCCCACTCACTTTCTTGTAAATACAGGCTTCACCGTAAGTCTGTATAAAACCAAATGCTTTGATCATCTCATCGAAGCATATATTCCAACTCCGAGATGCTTGCACCAGTCCATAGATGGATCACTGGAGCCTACACACTTTGTTAGCACTTTTAGGATTAGCAAAACCTTCTGGTTGCATCATATACAACCCTTCTTTAAGAAATCCGTTAAGGAATGCAGTTTTGATGTCCATTTGCCAGATTTCATAATAATAAAATGCGGCAATTGCTAACATGATTCTGACAAACTTAAGCATTGCTAACATCGTAGTCAACCCCTTGAAATTGTCAAAAAACTTTTGCAATAAGTCGAGCTCTGTAGATAGTGATATTACCATCAGCGTCCGTCTTCCTCTTGAAGATTCATTTATTCTCAATGGCTTGCCGATCATTGGGCAAGTCCACCAAAGCCAACACTTTGTTCTCATAGATGGATCCTATCTTAGATTTCATGGCTTCAAGCCATTTGTCGTAATTTGGGCTTATCATAGCTTCTTCATAGTTCGTAGGTTTGCCGTTGTCTAACAACACGACTTCTAGGATAGGATTACCGTACCACTCTCCTGTGGTACGTGTTCTGGTCGACCTACAAGGTTCAGTAGTAACTTGATCCAAAGTTTCATGATCATCATCATTAGCTTCTTCTCTAGTTGGTGTAGGCATCACGAGGACGGTTTTTCGCTGATGTGCTACTTTCCAATTTGAGAGAAGGTACAATTACCTCATCAAGTTCTACTTTCCTCCCACTCACTTCTTTCGAGAGAAACTCCTTCTCTAGAAATGACCCATTCTTATCAACAAAGATCTTGCCTTTGAATCTATGGTAGAAGGTATACCCTATAGTTTCTTTAGGGTATCCTATGAAGACGCACTTCTCCGCTTTGGGTTTGAGCTTATCAGGCTGAAGCCTTTTGACATAAGCGTCACATCCCCAAACTTTAAGAAACGACAACTTAGGTTTCTTGCAAACCATAGTGCATACAGTGTCGTCTCAATGGATTTAGATGGTGCCCTATTTAACGTGAATGTGGTTGTCTCTAATGCATAACCCCAAAATGATAAAGGAAAATTGGTAAGAGAGATCATAGAATGCACCATATCTAATAAAGTACCGTTACGACATTCAGACACACCATTACGTTGTGGTGTTCCCGGTGGCGTCACTTGTGAAACAATTCCACAATGTCTTAAATGAAGGCCAAACTCGTAACTCAAATATTTTCCTCCATGATTAGATTGTAGAAACTTTATTTTCTTGTTGCAATGATTCTCCAAATCACTCTGAAATTCTTTGAACTTTTCAAATGTTTCAGACTTGTGTTTCATCAAGTAGATATACCCATACCTACTCAAATCATCGATGAAGGTTAGAAAATAATGATACTCGCTGCATGCCTCAGCACTCATCGGACTGCATACATCGGTATGTATTATTTCCAATAAGTCATTAGCTCGCTCCATTGTTCCAGAGAATGGAGTTTAGTCATATTACCCATGAGGCATGGTTCGCAAGTATCAAATGATTCATAATCAAGTGATTCCAAAAGTCCATCCACATGGAGTTTCTTCATGCGCTTTACACCAATATGACCTAAACGGTAGTGCGACAAGTATGGTGCACTATCATTATCAACTTTGCATCTTTTGGCATCAATACTACGATCGAGATTCAACAAGAATCGACCATTCATCAAAGGTTCATGACCATAAAAGATATTACTCATATAAATAGGAAAATTAACCATTATTCTCTGACTTAAAGGAATAACTGTCTCGCAATAAACAAGATCCAAATATAATGTTCATGCTCAACACTAGCACCAAATAACAACTATTAAGGCCTAAACTAATCCTGAAGGTACATGTAGAGATAGCGTGCCGACGACGATCACATCGACCTTGGAACCATTCTCGACGCGCATCGTCACCTCATCCTTAACCAATCTTCATTTATTTCATGGCTCCTATTTGGAGTTACAAATATGAGCAACCAAACCAGTATGAAATACCCAGGCGCTACTATGAGCATTAATAAGGAACACATCAATAACATGTATATCAAATATACCTTTGTTCACTTTGCCATCCTTCTTATCTGCCAAGTATTTGGGGCAGTTCCGCTTCCAATGACCATTTCGCTTGCAGTAGAAGCACTCAGTTTCAGGCTTGGTTTCAGCATTGGGCTTTTCATGGGAGCGACAACTTGCTTTCCATTCCTCTTGAAGTTCCCTTTCTTTCCCTTGCCCTTTTTTGAACCTAGTGGTCTTGTTAACTGATACGTCTCCAATGTATCTATAATTTTTGCTTGTTCCATGCTGTTATATTATCAATCTTGGATGTTTTATATTCATTTTATAGCAACTTTATATCATTTTTGGGACTAACCTATTGACATAGTGCCCAGTGCCAGTTGTTTTTGCTTGTTTTTTACTTCACAGAATATCCCTACCAAATGGAGTCCAAACGCAGCAAAACTTTTTGGAGATTTTTTTGGACCATAAGACAACTTGGGAGCCAAGGAAGCACCTGGGGAGGCCCGTGGGGACCACAAGACACCAGGGCGCGCCCAGGAGCCTAGGCGCGCCCTCGTGGGTTGTGGTGCCCACAAGGGTCTCCTCCACCGCCTCTCAGCTCTATAAATATCCAAATATTCCAGAAACCCTAGGGGAGTCGACGAAAAACAATTCCAGCCGCCGCAAGTTCCAGAACTACGAGATCCAATCTAGAGCCCTATTCCGGAACTGTGCCGGAGGGGAACACGATCACGGAGGGGTTCATCATCCTCATTGGTGCTCCTCCGATGATGCATGAGTAGTTCACCATAGACCTATGATACGTCCATTCTGCATCATGCTTTTATATCGATATTTATTACATTATGGGCTGTTACTACACATTATGTCACAATACTTATGCCTATTCTCTCTTATTTTACAAGGTTTATATAAAGAGGGAGAATGCCGGCAGCTGGGATTCTGGGCTGGAAAAGGAGCAAATACTAGAGACCTATTCTGCACAGCTCCAAAAGTCCTGAAACTTCACGGAAGACGTTTTCAGAATATAAAAAAAATACTCAACGGAAGAAATTCACCAGGGGGACCACACCCTACCCACGAGGGTGGGGGCGCGCCCTACCCCCCTGGGCATGCCCCCTACCCTGTGGTCCCCCTGGTGGCCCTCCGCTGGCCATCTTCTGCTATATGAAGTCTTTCGATGGGAAAAAATAATAAGTCATCTTCTCGGACGAAACTCCGCCATCACGAGGCGGAACCTTGGCGGAACCAATCTAGGGCTTTGGCAGAGCTGTTCTGCTGGGAAAACTTCCCTCCGGGAGGGGGAAATCATCGCCATCTTCATCACCAACGCTCCTCTCATCGGGAGAGGGCAATCTCCATCAACATCTTCACCAGCACCATCTCCTCTCAAAACCCTAGTTCATCTCTTGTATCCAATTCTTGTCTCCATGTCCGGAATTGGTACCTGTGGGTTGCTAGTAGTGTTAATTACTCCTTGTAGTTGATCCTAGTTGGTTTATTTGGTGGAAGATCATATGTTCAGATCCTATATGCATATTAATACCCCTCTGATTATGAACATGTTTATGCTTTGTGAGTATTTACGTTTGTTCCTGAGGACACGGGAGAAGTCTTGCTATTAGTAGTCATGTGAATTTGGTCTTCGTTCGATATTTTGATGAGATGTATGTTGTCATCCCTCTAGTGGTGTCATGTGAACGTCGACTACATGACACTTCACCATTGTTTGGGCCTATAGGAAGGCATTGGGGAGTAATAAGTAGATGATGGGTTGCTAGAGTGACAGAAGCTTAAACCCTAGTTTATCCGTTGCTTCGTAAGGGGCTGATTTGGATCCATATGTTTCATGCTATGGTTAGGTTTACCTTAATACTTTTTTTGTAGTTGCGGATGCTTGCAATAGAGGTTAATCATAAGTGGGATGCTTGTCCAAGTAAGGAAAGTACCCAAGCACCGGTCCACCCACATATCAGATTATCAAAGTACCGAACGCGAATCATATGAGCGTGATGAAAACTAGCTTGACGATATTCCCATGTGTCCTCGGGAGCGCTTTTCTCTATATAAGAGTTTGTCCAGGCTTGTCCTTCGCTACAAAAGGGATTGGGCCACCTTGCTGCACTTTATTTACTTTTGTTACTTGTTGCTCGTTACAAATTATCCTATCAGAAAACTATCTGTTACCACTTATTTTAGTACTTGCAGAGAATACCTTGCTGGAAACCGCTTATCATTTCCTTCTGCTCCTCATTGGGTTCGACACTCTTACTTATTGAAAGGACTGCGATAGATCCCCTATACTTGTGGGTCATCAAGACTCTTTTCTGGCGCCGTTGCCGGGGAGTGAAGCGCCTTTGGTAGGTAGAATTTGGTAAGGAAAAATTTATATAGTGTGCTGAAATTTACTGTCACTTGTTACTATGGAAAGTAATCCTCTGAGGGGCTTGTTCGGGGTATCTTCACCCCGACCAGTAGAGAAAAGAGTTGCTCCTCAACCTACTGAACCTATTGAAAATGAAAATGTCTGCTTTGAAATTCCTTCGGGTATGATAGAAAAACTGCTAGCTAATCCTTTTTTAGGAGATGGAACAAAGCATCCTGATGAGCATCTAATATGTGTGGATGAAGTTTGTGGATTATTTAAGCTTGCAGGTGTACCCGGAGATGTTGTTAATAAGAAGGTTTTCCCTTTATCTTTGAAGGGAGATGCATCAACATGGTATAGGCTATGTGATGATATGGGGTCTTGGAATTACAAACGATTGAAATTGGAATTTCATCAGAAGTTTTATCCTATGCATCTTGTCCATCGTGATCGCAATTATGTATATAATTTTTGGCCTCGCGAAGGAGAAAGCATCGCTCAAGCTTGGGGGAGGCTTAAATCAATGTTATATTCATGCCCCAATCATGAGCTCTCAAGAGAAATGATTATTCAAAAATTTTATGCTCGGCTTTCTGATAGCAATCACACCATGCTTGATACTTCTTGTGCTGGCTCTTTTATGATGAAGACTATTGAATTCAAATGGGATTTATTGGAAAGAATTAAACGCAACTCTGAAGATTGGGACCTCGAGAAAGGTAAGGAGTCAGGTATGACACCTAGGTTTGATTGTGTTAATCTTTTATGGATACCGATGATTTCCGTAAATTTAGCACTAAATATGGACTTGACTCTGAGATAGTAGCTTCTTTCTGTGAATCTTTTGCTGCTTATGTTAATCTCCCCAAGGAGAAGTGGTTTAAATATCATCCTCCCATAGAAGTAAAAGTAGCCGCACCTATTAAAGTTGAAGAAGAGACTATCACTTATAATGATCCTATTGTTCCTACTTGAGCTTGACTGTGGTTCGTAAAAGCAATATTAAACTTATACACCTCATGAGCAACTTAAAGTTGAACCTGATATTCTATTGTTAAAGATCTCTTGTCTGATAATATTGATGGGCATGTCATTCATTTCCTTGATGAGACTGCTAGAATTGCTAAACCTTGTGTTAAAGATAAAAACAGACATGTGGTAGGCATGCCTGTTATTTCTGTTAAAATAGGAGATCATTGTTATCATGGCTTATGTGATATGTGTGCTAGTGCTAGTGCAATACCTTACTCCTTATACAAAGAAATTATGCATGATATTGCACCTGCTGAGATAGAAGATATTGATGTCACATTTAAACTTGCCAATAGAGATACTATTTCACCAATGGGAATTGTTAGAGATGTTGAAGTCTTGTGTGGGAAAACTAAATATCCTGCTGATTTTCTTGTTCTTGGTTCCTGTCGGATTTCGGGTTCCGGCAGACCCTTGAGGTTCGAACACTGGGGTGCGCGTGGAGATTTAGCCTCCTACCTCCCTGCACCCCTCCTCCATGCTAGGATCAAAGCTACGAAAAGAACAACACAAGGGACACAGGGTTTATACTCGTTCGGGCCACCGTTGTGGTGTAATACCCTACTCCAGTGTGTGGTGTGGTGGATTGCCTCTTGGGCTGATGATAATGGACAGTACAAGGAAGAACAGCCTCACGAGGGTCTGTTCTTGGCTGGGGTGATGAACTGCTGGGAGGAGTTCAGCCCCCTTTCCCTATCTCTCTCTCCCTCTCTCTCTTTACCACCTCTCTACTTATCGAGCCCTTGGAGGAGACTGAGCCGAACCCCTTGCTACGTGGGTGGCCGGTCCTATTTGTAGTGGCCCTGGTCCTCTCCCCAAATATTGAGTGGGAAGGGAGCCAACAATGGCGGGCTAATTTGAAGGGGGACAGCAAGTATCAACTATCCTGACAAAAGTAGTCTTCGCCTGCGCAAAGCTCTGGTGATGACGCCGTCTTGGGCTCCACGGTGACCTCCGTCTCGTAGTCCTCCTGGTCTTGGTCTCGTTGCACCGAAACGGCAACCTTTGCCTGATGCCTCGGTACTCCGCGGCTGCGCTTGCCCCCTTTGCACCAAAGAGGAAAGGAGGACGCTGCGCGGGCTGGCACCCACCTGGCACCCTGAGTCGTCATGGCTTGCATCACGGGCACCTCGCGAGGTACCCCGCCTTGATCTCTCCGCCTCCTCGTGAGCCAGCCTGACGAGGCCGTGCCTAAGGAAGCTCCATGTCGTCCGCCCCGCGAGGCTTGGCCCCTCGCGAGGGTCTTGAGTTTGTGTTGGTGAAGTTGGGCCGTGCTGGGCCCCCCTTTGAGCCACGCCGTAGGCCACAGGCAGGCAAGTCTGGGGACCCCCGTTCCCAGAATGCCGACAGTAGCCCTCGGGCCCAAGGCGCGCCCGGACTTGTCCGTGCAGGGAGGTGGAAGGGCAAGGGCGAAGCGCCGCGGGCCCTAACAGCCTGCGGCCTTGGGCACCGCGTGGCGGTTGATTGGACGTGGGCGTCTCCACTTCCCCACGGCGCCTCGGCAACTGCTTGGATTGGGCAAGTCCCTGCATGCAAAGCGGGTCATGATTACCTGCGATCGTTGAGGTCGGCGGTTGGCCTCCGCCGGCTATAAGTACGGGATGTCGTGCGTCCTTCCAGTCCATCCCTTCTTGCTTCGCCTTCTTCCCGATCCTTGCTCCGTCTTGCTGCGATGGCTCCGATCCGCCGGTTCTCGTCGGCAGAGAAGGGAAAGGCTCCCCGAGAGGGACCAGACCCACTTCCGCCGAAGAAACGGCATGTCCACCATGGCCTGGACGAGGGGGCCCTTCAGGTGGTGTCGAGGCCTTGGGGCGAGCGGGCGCCGCCGGGGTTCCCGCTTCCATTGTACACCCACGTCGAGGGCCCTGAAGGAGCTGACGCTGACCGCCACGGGCGGCGCCGCCGCCGGCGCTGACGGGTCATGACGGTGTGGGTCGTCTCCCCTGGGGTCCACACCGAGGGCTCCTCCCAAGAGTTCGTGCTCCATGTTGCCATTCCTCTTCAGTCTTGGATCCGTCTTCCTCCTTTCTTCGCCTCCGTCATCCCGCAGGGGGAGCCCCTGGAGCTCTGGCTGCAGCACGCCGGTTGTAGCACCCTTGCGACCGAGGCAGAGGTCACGGTCGTCGCCTCGGGCGAGGTCTACATGACCCGGGGCTGGAGAGAGATTGCCCGGGTTTGCAGGACAAGGGGAGTCTTCACGATCCATTTGGACTTCGATGGTGCTTCGATGATGCTCCTCAAGGTCTTCGACGCGGACGGGCGCTGGGTGGAGTGCTGCCCCGGTGAAGACGGCCAGGGCCCTGCTGTGACGAGGGCCGGGCTCGCCAATCGCTCCCTTGGCGGCTCCTTAGGCGGTGGAGACGTCGGAGGCTCCAGCGACTCCGGCGCACCCTTCGCGACTCCAAAGACGAGCGACGAAGCTACGAGCCCCCGAGTCGGAGCCGCTCCCGGAGCGGAGCAGGCTGGTGAGGCCGCCGCCGACTCTGATCTAGATGGGGTTGGCGTCGGTACTTGGCGGCCCACTGTTGATGATGGCGTCTTTTGTAGCGATGCGCGTAGTTTGCGTCTCTTTAGGATCTGTTCCCTGCGAGGAACCAAAAGCGCGCCCCGTGGGGGCTTGTAAGGTGCCTGTGATCCTGTTTGTTAATACAACCTTCGCCGTAGATTTATGCAAGTTGCTCATTCCATCTTAGCTCGGTCCTCCCTTTCGAACCTCACGAGGGCTTGGTGCTCTGCGCCGACAGGTCCCAGTCCCAAGGCGGCTTCAGCCGTCGCTGGTATGCCAGGTCGCGATGCCATGGTCTAGGCCAGGAGGTGAGCGACCCGGAGTCCGGTAAGAGCCCCTGAGTCGCGATGCTCAGGAGGTCCCCTTTGGCGCCCAAGCAGCCGTCGTTTGGTGAGAAAGGGGAGCAACGTCGCTAACATGGGATAGCATTAGGTGCAGGGATGGTGCCACGGTAGCTGGCGCTTCCGGGCGATAACTTATCTCGACGATCAGGGGCCGCTCCCTAGCGTGTGGCCGGGCCCGTGCATCGGCAGGCGTGAGGTTGTTCGGCGAAGTCCTCCCTTGTCTCTCCCCTCTCGCCTTTGCTCCCCTTTCTGCTCTACGTCCTCGGGTCCCGGCCCTCGAGCGAGTCTCAGCCATCGCTGGTATGCCAGGTCGCGATGCCATGGTCAAGGCCAGAGGGTGAGGGCTGGAGAGCTAGTAAGAGCCCTGAGTCGCGATGCTCAGGTACCCCCCCCCCCCTTTAACGTGCAAGTTGTTCGCACTTACGAGAGCGAAGGAGACACATCAAGAGCCTCGCCTGACGCGGCTCCTTCAGGAGGTCCTGCAGGTCCATCATAGAAAAAGCAAGGGGTTGCCATAACAATTGACGGTCAGCCGTCGGTTGCTTCCGAAGGGTAGTGAGTCACTGAAGGCTTGACGAGGTGACGCTATGCGGGGCTGCCGCGGCCAGAGCTCAGCCATCCAGGTTCGTCGGTGTTGCAGGGAAGGACCCATGCGCAAGCGTCGTGCCGTTTGGGAGCAGCTCCGTTAATTGGCATCAGCTGAGCAGGCAACTAGGTAAAGCACATTAGCCGCGAAGGAGTGGATTCATTCAAGTAGATGCGGAGATCACTGGGTCAGGCCCGAGCGACCTGGGGATCATGCAACCCGAGGGGCGCCCCCAACAAGGTAAGCTAACGACGCAAAATAAAAGGGATATACGCTGCAGGGACGGACCCACGCGGCCTAGGGATAATGCAACCCAGGGGGCGCTCCCAGCTGGAAGTGAAACTTGAAAGATGTCACCTGATGACGCTGAAGACGAAGGGGTGTTGGTGTAGCCGGCTCGGTGGGCTGCGGAAGCCGATCCTCATGAGCCCCCAGGCCCAGGGGTCTCGGGAGGCTCCGGAGGCGCTGGCGGTTCCTCGCGGGCCGTCTTCATCTCCGCCAGGGCTGCGGAGCACCTGGCCTCTTGCGCCTCCATGATGTCCCTCATGAGGCGCTGGTACACGTCAACTGCGCTCGACAAGCCGTAAGGCATGCGAACGTAGCTGTGGGGTGGACCTCCGCAGTGCCCCACTCACGATGGCCAGAGGCGCTCCAGGGAGGCGACTTGGTTGAGCCCTGGTACATCGACGCAGACGCGCAGCCCGCCATCCTCGCCTGGATGGGGAGCCACTGCTGGTAGGCGGCGGGCGCCTCTCATGACTCTGGACTCCTGTAGCTCCTGAATGGCCTTGCTGACGAACTCCTGTGGGTCTGGATCTCCTTGCCTTGCTCCTTCTTGAGGGAAACGTGCTCTGAAACACGCCTCCATGTGGTGCCCCAACGCCTCCCTCGTGACTCTTGCTAGGTCGGTGGCCCTCTAGGGGAGAGCCCCCGAGCCTTGCCTGAGGAGGGCACCGGGCGCGCTTTCCTATGCGACGGAAGGAGGTTCCCCTGGGCAGGCACGGGCCTAGAGGGGCCTACCTCCTGAGGGGCCAGGCCGGATGATGTCTTCTTCTTCTTGGGGGCTGCCTCGGGAAGCCTCCTGCTTCCGCGATCTGGGTCCTCCAGTGATGCGGCCTGAAAGGCTCGCCCCAGGGAACACACCGCGTCCTTCTCTTCACAGGTCCCCGTGATGACTCCGCCGCTCCCTGGCATCTTGAGGACGTTATAGCCGTGGTGAGTCACGGCCATGAACTTGGCCAGCGCCGGGTACCCGAGGATGGCGTTGTACGGCAGGCGGATGTGAGCGACGTCGAAGTCGATGAGCTCGGTGCGGTAGTTGTCGCATGCCCCGAAGGTGACGGGGAGGCGGACCTGCCCGATCAGGACTGTAGAGCCGTCGGTGATACTGGAGAAGGGCTTGGTTGGCCGAAGCTGGCTGTAGGGCACTTGGAGGTTGTTGAACGTCTCCACGGACAGGACGTTGAGCCCTGCCCCACCATCGATGAGGGTCTTGGTGACCACCACGTTGCTGATGATTGGGGAACAAAGCATCGGTAGGACTCCGACTGTAGCCGCACACTTGAGTTGATCTGCTGAGCCGAAGGTGATGGCACACGCCGACCACCTGAGAGGGCGCGTGGCTTCGAGCCTGGGGAGGGCTGCATTCACCTCACGGGCGAACTGCTTGAAGATGCGCTAAGAGGCTAGGGCCTGAGCTCCGCCCAGGATGCAGGCGATCGCGCGCGGCTCCTGGAAGCCCCCAGACTCCTCGTTCTGTTGGCGGTCCTCATTTCTCCTTCGCTGCGGCGGCAGCGGTGGGAGGCCTACGTTGCCTTGCAGGCGATCCTCGCGAGGCTGATCCCTCCAGCCTCCCTCGCGAGGTGGGTCTTGCCAGCGATCCTCGCGAGGTTGGTCGCGCCATCCCTGGCGCGGGCCATGGTCTTCCCAGCGCCCTGTGTTCCTTGCTCCTCCTCAGCCGTATCCCTGGTCACCACGGTCAGGGCGACGACCGATCCTTCCTTCACGCACGGCTCGGAGTTCTTGGCATTCGCTGGTGTTGTGGGTGTGGAGGTCGTGGTACACACAGTACCGGCTGCCCTTGGGAGGTTCGGGCTAATCTCTGCCCCGCTTGGTGTCTGGTTCTGCCGCGAGCACGGCAGCCCCCTTGTGCTTCACTTCCTTGGCCTTGAGCTTCTTCTCTTCCGGGTCTGCGGCAGGTAGCTCAAGGAGGGAGAGACGCCCTTCCTCAGCCCTGGCGCACTTGTTCGCCAAGTTGAACAGCTCCAAAGAAGTGCACAGGTCTTCATGCATCGCCAGCTCCTCCTTCATCTTGACGTCGCGCACGCCGTCGGAGAAGGCTGAGATGATGGCCTCTTCAGTCACCTTGGGAATCTTGAGGCGTGCGTTGTTGAAGCGCTGGATGTACTTCTGCAGGGTCTCCCCGGGTTGTTGCTTGATGCGGCGCATGTCGCTCACAGCGGGTGGCTGGTCGCGAGTACCTTGGAAGTTGGCGATGAAGTCGGTGCGCATCTCTTCCCAGGAGGAGATTGTGCTTGGAGCCAGGTTTAGGAGCTAGGTGCGGGCCCCGTCCTTGAGTGCCATGGGAAACCAGTTCGCCATAACCTTCTTGTCTCCGTTGGCAGCTTCGATGCCCAGCTCGTAGAGCTGGAGGAACTCTGCAGGGTCGGTCGTGCCGTCGTAGCGAGGAGGCAGGTCCGGCTTGAACTTGCCCGGCCACGCGACACTGCGCAGTTCAGTGGTCTAAGCGCGGCAGCCTGCTGTGGCCACGGGGGGCCTTGGGTGATGGAGAGCCTGGTCCTACATGTCCCCACGCGTCGGAGCAGGAGGATGGTCGCGACGTGCTGGAGCAGGGAGTGCCCGGGCAGCTTTTGGCGGGCGAGGGACTTCTTGGCAGCTCTGCTCTTGCCGCGCTGGCACCTGACGGAGCGGGTTCCGCCCAGGGGCCACGTGTCTTGGAGCCATGGCATCTTCTTGAGGAGGAGGCGGCCGGGGCGCCGCCGGAGCCTCGTCGCCCGCGCGGGGCGGGGTGCGGTGCAGCGGAGCGGACGACGCGGAGGAGCCCCCTGCGGCGCGGACGAGTTCGGCGACGTGGTCGAGCCATTCTTCGTAGACGTTGTCGATGGGACGGTAGCGCAGGAGCTCGTTTGCCACTATGAGTGCAGCCCGAGCCTCCATGGGCGCGCGAAGCGCGCAGGACGAAGATCCAGCCAGGGCGAGTGAGGGAGTCGCGGTGCGGCCGTCTTGGCGGATGGATGGATGCTGAGACGATTCTTGCTGCTCGTCCCCTACCGGGCCGGTGGTGGCGTTGACGGCGGGCGACGAGGAACGGCGAGGACGCCCGCCGACAGGGGCTGTCTGGGCCACGGGGGAAGCAAGGGTGGCCCGGCGCTCCGCGCGGGCCCGACGTGCGTCAGACATGGGCGTGATGGTCGGAGGAGAACGGAGCGGTGGAAGACGAACTCCGGCGCACCCCTATCTGGCACGCCAAATGTCGGATTTCGGGTTCGGCAGACCCTTGAGGTTCAAACACTGGGGTGCACGCGGAGATTTCACCTCCTACCTCCCTGCACCCCTCCGCCATGCTAGGATCAAAGCTATGAAAAGAACAACATAAGGGACACAGGGTTTATACTGGTTCGGGACACCGTTGTGGTGTAATACCCTACTCCAGTGTGTGGTGTGGTGGATTGCCTCTTGGGTTGATGATAATGGACAGTACAAGGAAGAACAGCCTCGCGACGGTCTGTTCTTGGCTGGGGTGATGAACTGCTGGGAGGAGTTCAGCCACCTTTCTCTATCTCTCTCCCCCTCTCTCTCTTTACCACCTCTCTACTTGTCGAGCCCTTGGAGGAGACTGAGCCGAACCCCTTGCTACGTGGGTGGCCGGTCCTATTTATAGTGGCCCTGGTCCTCTCCCCAAATATTGAGCGGGAAGGGAGCCAACAATGGCCGGCTAATTTGAAGGGGGACAGCAAGTATCAACTATCCTGACAAAAGTAGTCTTCGCCTGCGCAAAGCTCTAGTGATGACGCCTCTTGGGCTCCACGGTGACCTCCGTCTCGTAGTCCTCCTGGTCTTGGTCTCGTTGCACCGAAACGGCAACCTTTGCCTGATGCCTCGGTACTCCGCGGCTGCGCTTGCCCCCTTTGCACCAAAGAGGAAAGGAGGAAGCTGCGCGGGCTGGCACCCGCCTGGCGCCCTGAGTCATCATGGCTTGCGTCACGGGCACCTCGCGAGGTACCCCGCCTTGATCTCTCCGCCTCCTCATGAGCCAGCCTGACGAGGCCGTGCCTGAGGAAGCTCCGTGTCGTCTGCCCCGCGAGGCTTGGCCCCTCGCGAGGGTCTTGAGTCTGTGTTGGTGAAGGTGGGCTATGCTGGGCCCCCCTTTGAGCCACGCCGCAGGCCACAGGCAGGAAAGTCTGGGGACCCCCGTTCCCAGAAAGCCGACCGTTCCCCACAAGATAGCTTTTGTCCCATTATATTTGGTAGACCCTTAAATACTGTTAATGTTACCATAGATTGCAAAAGGGATGTTGTTACTATCGGTTTAGATGATATGACTCATGAATTTAATTTCTCTAAATTTAGTAGACAACACCATGAAGAAGAATTACCTAGTAAGGATGAAATTATTGGTCTTGCTTCTATTGCCGTACCTCCTAGCGATCCTTTAGAATAATATTTGCTAGACCATGAAAATGATATGTTTATGAATGAAAGAAGTGAAATAGATGAAGTATTCTTTAAACAGGAACCTATTATGAAACACAATTTGCCTGTTGAAATCCTAGGGGATCCTCCTCCACCCAAGGGTGATCCCGTGTTTGAGCTTAAACCGTTGCCTGATACTCTTAAATATGCTTATCTTGATGAGAAAAAGATATATCCTGTTATTATTAGTGCTAACCTTTCAGAGCATGAGGAAGAGAGATTATTGAAAACTCTGAAGAAGCACCGTGCTGCTATTGGGTATACTCTTGATGATATTAAGGGTATTAGTCCCATTCTATGTCAACATAAAATAAATTTGGAAGAAGATGCTAAACCAGTTAGTGATCATCAACGACGGCTGAATCCTAAAATGAAAGAAGTGCTAAGAAAGGAAATACAAAAGCTCCTTGAGGCAGGTATAATCTATCCCATTGCTGATAGTCAGTGGGTAAGTCATGTCCATTGTGTCCCTAAGAAGGGAGGTATTACTGTCGTTCCTAATGATAAAGATGAATTGATTCCTCAAAGAATTATTACAGGTTATAGGATGGTAATTGATTTCTGCAAATTAAATAAGGCTACTAAAAAGGACCTTTACCCCTTACCTTTTATCGATCAAATGCTAGAAATATTATCCGAACATACACATTTTTGCTTTCTAGATGGTTATTCTGGTTTCTCTCAAATACATGTGTCTGCCAAAGATCAATCAAAGACTACTTTTACTTGCCCTTTTGGTACTTTTGCTTATAGACGTATGCCTTTTGGTTTATGTAATGCACCAGCTACCTTTCAAAGATGCATGATGGCTATATTCTCTGACTTTTGTGAAAAGATTTGTGAGGTTTTCATGGATGATTTCTCCGTCTATGGATCTTCTTTTGATGATTGCTTGAGCAACCTTGATCGAGTTTTGCAGAGATGTGAAGAAACTAATCTTGTCTTGAATTGGGAAAAGTGCCACTTTATGGTTAATGAAGGTATTGTCTTGGGGCACACAGTTTCTGAAAGAGGTATTGAGGTTGATAAAGCCAAGGTTGATGCTATTGAGAAGATGCCATGTCCCAAGGACATCAAAGGTATCAGAAGTTTCCTTGGTCATGCCGGATTTTATAGGAGGTTCATTAAGGACTTCTCAAAAATTTCCCGGCCTCTGACTAATTTATTACAAAAATATATACCATTTGCCTTTGATGATGATTGTGTAGAAGCATTTGAAATACTTAAGAAAGCATTGATCTCTGCACCTATTGTTCAGCCACTTGATTGGAATTTACCCTTTGAAATTATGTGTGATGCTAGTGATTATGCTGTAGGTGTTGTTCTAGGGCAAAGAGTTGATAAGAAATTAAATGTTATTCAATATGCTAGTAAAACCCTAGACAATGCTCAAAGAAATTATGCTACTACTGAAAAAGAATTCTTAGTAGTTGTGTTTGCTTGTGATAAGTTCAGACCTTATATTGTTGATTCTAAAGTAACTATTCACACTGATCATGCTGCTATTAAATATCTTATGGAAAAGAAAGATGCTAAACCTAGACTTATTAGATGGGTTCTCTTGCTACAACAATTTGACTTACATATCGTTGATAGAAAGGGAGTTGAGAACCCCGTTGCAGACAACTTGTCTAGGTTAGAAAATGTGCTTCATGACCCACTACCTATTGATGATAGCTTTCCTGATGAGAAATTAAATGTCATAAATGCTTCTCATACCGCTCCATGGTATGCTGATTATGCTAATTACGTTGTTGCTAAGTTTATACCACCTAGTTTCACATACCTGCAAAAGAAAAAGTTTTTCTATGATTTGAGGCATTACTTTTGGGATGACCCACATCTTTATAAAGAAGGAGTAGATGGTGTTATTAGACGTTGTGTACCTGGGCATGAACAGGAATAGATCCTACGCAAGTGTCACTCCAAAGCTTATGGAGGACACCATGCTGGAGATAGAACTGCACATAAGGTATTGCAATCTGGTTTTTATTGGCCTACTCTCTTCAAGGATGCCCGTAAGTTTGTCTTATCTTGTGATGAATGTCAAAGAATTGGTAATATTAGTAGACGTCAAGAAATGCCGATGAATTATTCACTCGTTATTGAACCATTTGATGTTTGGGGCTTTGACTATATGGGACCTTTTCCTTCCTCTAATGGATATACACATATTCTAGTTGCTGTTGATTAAGTTACTAAGTGGGTAGAAGCTATTCCAACTAGTAGTGCTGATCATAACACTTCTATTAAAGTGCGTAAAGAAGTTATTTTTCCAAGATTTGGAGTCCCTAGATATTTAATGACTGATGGTGGTTCACATTTTATTCATGGTGCTTTCCGTAAAATGCTTGCTAAATATGATGTTAATCATAGAATTGCATCTCCTTATCACCCACAGTCTAGTGGTCAAGTAGAATTAAGTAATAGAGAGCTCAAATTAATTTTGCAAAAGACTGTTAATAGATCTAGAATTGGTCCAAGAAACTTGATGATGCATTATGGGCCTATCGAACTGCATATTAAAATGCTATGGGTATGTCTTCGTATAAAATGGTTTATGGAAAAGCATGTCACTTACCTCTCGAACTAGAACACAACGCATATTGGGCTATTAAAGAGGTCAATTATGATTTTAAACTTGGCGGTGAGAAGAGGTTATTTGATATTAGCTCACTCGATGAATGGAGAACCCAAGCCTATGAAAATGCCAAGTTGTTTAAAGAATAAGTTAAAAGATGGCATGACAAAAGGATACAAAAGCGTGAGTTTAATGTAGGTGATTATGTATTGCTATACAACTCTTGTTTAAGATTTTTTGCAGGAAAACTTCTCTCTAAATGGGAAGGTCCTTACGTTATCGAGGAGGTCTATCGTTCCGGTGCCATAAAAATCAACAACTTCAAAGGCACAAATCCGAAGGTGGTGAACGGTCAAAGAATCAAACATTATATCTCAGGTAATCCCATAAATGTTGAAACCAATGTTATTGAAACCATAACCCCCGAGGAATACATAAGGGACACTTTCTGGAATGTTTCAGACTCCGAAAAGGAATAGGTATGTGGTAAGGTAAGTAAACCGACTCCAAAACAGTTTTAAGGCAATATTTCTCTGTTTTGGAATATTTAGAAAAATAGAAAAATAAGAAGCAGTCCGGGAAGGACACGAGGGCTCCACGAGGGTGGAGGGCGTGCCCCCTACCTCGTGGGCACCTCGTGTGCTCTCCGGACTCCGTTTTCGTACACGACACGTATTTTTGTCGATAAAAATTCATTATATAATCTCCCGGGGGTTTTGACTCCCGTATCACGCAAAAATCTCCTGTTTTTGTTTCGTGCTGTTTTTCTGACAGATCCAGGTCGTCATGTCGTCTTCAAGCGCCGCCAAGTACCAGTTCTTCGAGAAGGTCATCAACCCCTACCTCGCAGAAGTGCTGCAACACCCTCAAACCATTGAGATGCGTGAGGGGTTGTTGCACATCCGCGATGCTGAGGGACCAAGGAAGACCGGAAGCACGGAGGCAAGGCTCAAGGCATTGGACCAAGAAGTTTTCAAGTGTCAGGAGATGGTGGAGCGTGGACTCGATTCCAATCACATTATGATCACGGAGTTCACCAACAACCACAAGATGGACGTCAAGGACATTGGGGAGGCCATCTTCAAGCTTCATGAGAAAAACGAGCACCTCCAAGCCCAGATCTATGACCTACAAAATCAAAACTATGAGTATGAATATAGATTCAAGAGGATGAGTTTGGCTGCAGATTTGAGGTTTCAGGAGACTCGATCATCCTTCTATGATGGTGAGCCCATGCCTTGGAAGAAGGACGACAAGCCTACACCATCAACAAAACCATCACCTTCTCCACCAACAAAGAAGAATTGAGTATCTGGTATGGGCACTCCCCTTGACAACTACCAAGCTTGGGGGAGTGCCCCGGTATCGTATCACCATCACTTTTATCTTTACCGTTTTTCTTAGTTTGATCCTTTTGGTAATATCTTGATCTAGTATAATAAAAGTTTATGGCATGATCTAGTTTTGAGTTTTGCTTTATAATTCCTCTATGTAATCGAGTCCGTGAGCTATATAATAAAGATTAGTGTTGAGTCAAGGGCTTGATTATTTTGCCATGATCCTAAGGGAATAAAAGAAAAGAGAAAGAAATAAAAAGAAACAAAGAGATCATGTGAATCTTATGGAGAGTAATGAGCTCACATAGAAAAAGTATGATGAATAAAAGTTGTTGAGAGTTGACAAGCATAGTTTTGGTCTTCGTTGCAATTAATAGGAAGTAATAAATAAAGAGATGTCTTCACATATAAATATACTATCTTGGAAATCTTTTATGATTGTGAGCACTCATTAAAATATGACATGCTAAAGAGTTGACGTTGGACAAGGAAGACGACGTAATGGGTTATGTTTTCTTACATCTGAGATAAATTATATTGTCATGGATCATCCAACATGGTCGAGCTTGCCTTTCCCCCTCATGCTAGCTAAATTTATCGCACCAAGTAGAGATACTACTTGTGCTTCCAAATACCCTTAAACCAGTCTTGCCATGAGAGTCCACCATACCTACCTATTGATTGAGTAAGATCCTCCAAGTAAGTTGTCATCGGTGCAAGCAATAAAAAATGCTCTCTAAATATGTATGACTTATCAGTGTGGGAGAAATAAGCTTTATACGATCGTGTGATATGGAAGAAATAAAAGCGACAAACTGCATAATAAAGGTCCATATCACAAGTGGCAATATAAAGTGACATTCTTTCGCATTAAGATTTTGTGCATCCAACTATAAAAGCGCATGACAACCTCTGCTTCCGTTTGTGAAGGGCTTATCTTTTACTTTTATCTCCTACATTGCATAAGTGTCATGGTGATCTTCACCCTTCCTTTTTACATTTTATCCTTTGGCAAGCACAGTATGTTGGAAAGATCCTGGTATATATGGCTAATTGGATGTGAGTTTTCATGAACTATTATTGTTGACATTACCCTTAAGGTAAAACGTTGGGAGGCAAAACTATAAGCCCCTATCTTTCTCTGTGTCCGATTAAAACTCCATACCCATAAGTATTGCGTGAGTGTCAGCAATTGTGAAAGACTATATGATAGTTGAGTATATGGACTTGTTGAAAAGCTCTTATACATTGACTCTTTCCTATGTTATGATAAATTGCAATTACTCCAATGACTGAGATTATAGTTTGTTAGTTTTCAATGAAGTTTACGATTCGTACTTGAAATTGTGATTGAATTATTACTCTAGCATAAGAAATTATATGAGAAGAATTATATGATTTGCTGCTCTAAGAATGATCATGATGTCCTCATGTCCGTATTTTTATTTTTATCGACACCTCTATCTCTAAACATGTGGACATATTTTTCGATTTCGGCTTTCGCTTGAGGACAAGCGAGGTCTAAGCTTGGGGGAGTTGATATGTCCATTCTGCATCATGCTTTTATATCCATATTTATTGCATTATGGGCTGTTACTACACATTATGTCACAATACTTATGCATATTCTCTCTTATTTTATAAGGTTTATATAAAGAGGAGAATGCCGACAGCTGGGATTCTGGGCTGGAAAAGGAGCAAATATTAGAGACCTATTCTGCACAGCTCCAAAAGTCCTGAAACTTCACGGAAGACGTTTTCAAAATATATGAAAAAAATACTCAGTGGAAGAAATTCACCAGGGGGGCCACACCCTGCCCACGAGGGTGGGGGGCGCGCCCTACCCCCCTGGGCGCGCCCCTACCTCGTGGGCCCCCTAGCGGCCCTCCAGTGGCCATCTTCTGCTATATGAAGTCTTTCGATGGGAAAATAATAATAAGCCATCTTCTCAGACGAAACTCCGCCGCCACGAGGCGGAACCTTGACGGAACCAATCTAGGGCTCTGGCGGAGCTGTTCCGCCGGGGAAACTTCCCTCCGGGAGGGGGAAATCATCGCCATCGTCATCACCAACACTCCTCTCATCGGGAGAGGGCAATCTCCATCAACATCTTCACCAGCACCATCTCCTCTCAAAACACTAGTTCATCTCTTGTATCCAATTCTTGTCTCCAAGTCAGGGATTGGTACCTGTGGGTTGCTAGTAGTCTTAATTACTCCTGGTAGTTGATGCTAGTTGGTTTATTTGGTGGAAGATCATATGTTCAGATCCTATATGCATATTAATACCCCTCTGATTATGAACATGTTTATGCTTTGTGAGTAATTACGTTTGTTCCTGAGGACATGGGAGAAGTCTTACTATTAGTAGTCATGTGAATTTGGTCTTCGTTCGATATTTTGATGAGATGTATGTTGTCATCTCTCTAGTGGTGTCATGTGAACGTCGACTACATGACACGTCACCATTGTTTGGGCCTAGAGGAAGGCATTGGGGAGTAATAAGTAGAAGATGGGTTGCTAGAGTGACAGAAGCTTAAACCCTAGTTTATGCGTTGCTTCGTAAGGGGCTGATTTGGATCCATATGTTTCATGCTATGGTTAGGTTTAACTTAATACTTTTGTTGTAGTTGTGGATGCTTGCAATAGAGGTTAATCATAAGTGGGATGCTTGTCCAAGTAAGGACAGTACCCAAGCACCGGTCCACCCACATATCAGGTTATCAAAGTACCGAACGCGAATCATATGAGCGTGATGAAAACTAGCTTGACGATATTCCCATGTGTCCTCGGGAGCGCTTTTCTCTATATAAGAGTCAGGCTTGTCCTTTGGTACAAAAAGGATTGGGCCACCTTGCTACAATTTATTTACTTTTGTTATTTGTTGCTCGTTACAAATTATCCTATCACAAAACTATCTGTTACCACTTATTTCAGTACTTGCAGAGAATACCTTGCTGGAAACCGCTTATCATTTCCTTCTACTCCTCGCTGGGTTCGACACTGTTACTTATCGAAAGGACTACGATAGATCCCCTATACTTGTGGGTCATCAACCTACAAGTTCGTAGGCAGTCGCTAGATGGCTTGTTCTCTCTTTTTGATTCTCAATACTATGGTCTCTTGGAGATCTATTTGATGCAATGACTTTTTGCGGTGTGTTTGTTGGGATCCGATGAAGTTCGAGTTTATGGTCAGATTTTTATCCACGAATATTATTTGATTCTTCTTTGATCCCTTATATGCATGATTATTTATAGACTTGTATTTCTTCTCCGAATCTTTGGTTTAGTTTGGCCAACTAGATTGACTTTTCTTGCAATGGGAAGAGGTGCTTTGTGATGGGTTCAATCTTGCGGTGTCCTCTTACAGTGACAGAAGGGGAAGCGAGGCATGCATGTATCATTTCTATTAAGGATAACAAGATGGGGTCTATTCCTACATGAATAGATCTTGTCTACATCATGTCATCGTTCTTATTGCATTACTCTGTTTCTCCATGAACTTAATACACTAGATGCATGCTAGATAGCGGTCTATGTGTGGAGTAATAGTAGTAGATGCAAATAGGAGTCGGTCTACTAATCTTGACTGATGCCTATATATTGATTATTGCCTTGGGTATCGTCATAATTATTTGTTCTTATATCAATTGCCCAACAGTAATTTGTTTACCCACCGTGTGCTATTTCTCGAGAGAAGCCACTAATGAAACCTAGGGCCCACGGGTCTATCTTTTATCATATTTGCTTTCCGATCTATTTTTGCCGCATTTGTTTTCAGATCTATTATTCCAAAAAAAACCAAATACCTTGCTGCACTTTTTATTTACTTATTTTATTTTGTGTTTTTGTGAGATCTATTTACCCGAACTCATACAAACCGATCTATAAATTCCCGAGGAGGGTGATACGTCTCCAATGTATCTATAATTTTTTATTGTTCCATGCTATTATATTATCCATCTAGGATGTTTTATATGCTATTTTATATGATTTTTGGGACTAACCTATTAACCTAGAGCCCAGTGCTAGTTTCTGCTTTTCCTTGTTTTTGAGTTTTACAGAAAAGGAATACCAAATGGAGTCCAATTGACGAGCCAATTTTTGATGATTTTTTATGGACCAAAATAAGCCCCCAGAGTAAAAGAGTTGGGCTAGAAGAGTCCCGGGCCATCCACGAGGGTCGGGGGCGCGCCCTACCCCCCGGGCGTGCCGCCCTATCTCGTGGACGACTCGGGGACCCCTCCTGACTTGTTCCCGATGCCAAAAATTCCTATAAATACATAAACCTCCAGAAAATAACCTAGATCTGGAGTTCCGCTGTCGCAAGCCTTTGTAGCCACCGAAAAACCAATCTAGACCCGTTCCGGCACGCTGCCAGAGGGGGGAATCCCTCTCCGGTGGGCATCTTCATCATCCCGGCGCTCTGCATGACGAGGAGGGAGTAGTTCACCCTCGGGGCTGAGGGTATGTACCAGTAGCTATGTGTTTGATCTCTTTCTCTCTCTCTCTCTCTCTCTCTCTCTTTCTCTCGTGTTCTTGATTTGGCACGATCTTGATGTATCGCGAGCTTTGCTATTATAGTTGGATCTTATGATGTTTCTCCCCCTCTACTCTCTTATGATGGATTGAGTTTTCCCTTTGAAGTTATCTTATCGGATTGAGTCTTTAAGGATTTGAGAACACTTGATGTATCTCTTGCATGTGCTTATCTATGGTGACAATGGGATATTCACGTAATCCACTTGATGTATGTTTGGGTGATCTACTTGCGAGTTCCGTGACCTTGTGAACTTATGCGTAGGGGTTGGCACACGTTTTCGTCTTGACTCTCCGGTAGAAACTTTGGGGCACTCTTTGAAGTTCTTTGTGTTGGTTGAATAGATGAATCTGAGATTGTGTGATGCATATCGTATAATCATACCCATGGATACTTGAGGTGAAATTGGAGTATCTAGGTGACATTAGGGGTTTGGTTGATTTGTGTCTTAAGGTGTTATTCTACTATGAACTCTAGGATAGATCGAATGGAAAGAATAGCTTCGTGTTATTTTACTACGGACTCTTGAATAGATCAATCAGAAAGGATAACTTTGAGGTGGTTTCGTACCCTACAATAATCTCTTCGTTTGTTCTCCGCTATTAGTGACTTTGGAGTGACTCTTTGTTGCATGTTGAGGGATAGTTATATGATCCAATTATGTTATTATTGTTGATAGAACTTGCACTAGTGAAAGTATGAACCCTAGGCCTTGTTTCAACGCATTGCAATACTATTTTCGCTCACTTCTATCATTAGTTACCTTGCTGTTTTTATATTTTCAGATTACAAAAACCTATATCTACCATCAATATTACACTTGTATCACCATCTCTTCGCCGAACTAGTGCACCTATACAATTTACCATTGTATTGGGTGTGTTGGGGTCACAAGAGACTCTTTGTTATTTGGTTGCAGGGTTGTTTGAGAGAGACCATCTTCATCCTACGCCTCCCACAGATTGATAAACCTTAGGTCATCCACTTGAGGGAAATGTGTTGTTGTCCTACAAACCTCTGCACTTGGAGGCCCAACAACGTCTACAAGAAGAAGGTTGTGTAGTAGACATCAAGCTCTTTTCTGGCGCCGTTGCCGGGGAGGTTAGCGCTTGAAGGTATATCTTTAGATCTTGCAATCGAATCTTTTAGTTTCTTGTTTTATCACTAGTTTAGTCTATAAAAGAAAACTACAAAAAATGGAATTAAGGTTGCCTCATATGCTTCATCTTTTTAATGTATTTCGTGAAAATAAGGATTTCGATAATTGTGCCAAAGTGTTAGAAGAAGAATGTATCAAAATGTTTGGCACTAGATCTTTGGATGATGAGCATGATTGCAATGTTGTTAGTATGAATTCGTTGAATACCCATGATGCTAATGATATGCGAAGCCACAAGCTTGGGGAAGCTGTGTTTGATGAAGATGATATTTTTTTTCTCCCAAGTTTTGATGAGCAAATTTATTATGATGATAGCATGCCTCCTATTTATGATGATTATATTGATGAAAGTGGGTTTGTAAGAGTGTCAAATTTAGGAACTGATGATCCCACTATTTTGGAGGATGTTGAATCTTAGTGTGATAATTATAAAACTGGATTTGGAGAGGTCATGACTTTATTTAGTAATGATTCCACTATTACGAAAGAGGTTCCAATTGATTATGAGAATGAAGTTGCTATCTATGATGATTATTGTGATGGCTTGTATGCTATTAAGAATAATGATAACCATGAAACTTGTCATCATGATTTTAGTTTTCAATTGGATTATGCCTCACATGGTAATTATTTTGTTGAGTTTGCTCCCACTATTATTCATGAGAATAAATTCGCTTATGTGGAGAGTAATAAAATTTATATGCTTGGGGATCATGAAAAGAATGCTTTATGTGATGGTTATATTGTTGAATTCATTCATGATGCTACTGAAATTTATTTTGAGGGAGGAATATATGCTTTGTAGGAATTGCAATAATATCAAGTTTCCTCTCTATGTGATTAAAGTTTCAAAGTTATGCTTGTTTTGCCTTCCTATGCTAGTTGATTATTGTTCCCATAAGTTGTTTGCTCACAAAATCCCTATGCATAGAAAGTGTGTTAGACTTAATGTGCTAGTCATATTCTTCATGATTCTCTATTTATGTTTCAATTCTTATCTTTTATGTGAGCATCATTGAAATCATCATGCCTAGCTAGGGGCGTTAAACGATAGTGCTTGTTGGGAGGCAACCCAATTTTATGTTTGTTCTTTACTTTTTGTTCCTGTTTAGTAATAAATAGTTCATCTAGCCTCTATTATGATTGTGTTTTTTATGCTTTAATTAGTGTTTGTGCCAAGTAAATCCTTTAGGATCTTCTTGGGTGATTATTGTTTGATCTTGCTGATAAAAACAAAAAGTATGCGCTCACAAAAATAGTTTTAATTTTTTACCAGAGAGTGATAAAATACCAATTCCAACTGAAGTAGATCAATAAACAAATTTCCCAGGACTTCCTAATTTCACAATATTTTTGGAGTTACATAAGTATTCGAGAGTTACAGATTACTACAGACTGTTTTGTTTTTGACATATTCTGTTTTTGATGCATAGTTTGCGTGTTTTCTAGTTTCTATAGCTTATATTGCTTAATATAAATTGTAGAAATGGTATGGCACAGTAGGAATCATGTGATAAAAATTATGAATCTTGTCTTAACAGTACCTAAGTGGTGATTTGCTTTCTTATACTAACGGAGCTTACGAGTTTTATGTTGAGTTTTGTCTTGTGAAGTTTTCAAGTTTTGGGTAAAGATTCGATGGACTATGGACTAAGGAGTGGAAAGAGCCTAAGCTTGGGGATGCCCAAGGCACGCCAAGGTAATATTCAAGGACAACCAAAATCCTAAGCTTGGGGATGCCCCGGAAGGCATCCCCTCTTTCATCTTCATTCATCGGTAACCTTACTTGGAGCTATATTTTTATTCACCACATGATATGTGTTTTGCTTGGAGCGTCATTTTATTTTATTTTGTTTTGCTTGCTGTTTGAATAAAATACCAATATGTGAAATTCTTAAATGTTAGAGAGTCTTTGTAACACCCCGGATGTAACTTTCCCAATTTGTACTCCAACTCTTGCCGTTTCCGGCGTTAAGTTATTTTACTTTCATGGGTTCGGGTCTTTGTCTCCATGTGTTGTTATCGTTGTCATGCATCTCATATCATGTCATCATGTGCATTGCATTTGCATACGTGTTCGTCTCATGCATTCGAGCATTTTCCCCGTTGTCCGTTTTGCATTCCGGCGCTTCGTTCTCCTCTGGTGGTCATTTCTACCTTTCTTTCGTGTGTGGGGATTAAACATTTCCGGATTGGACCGAGACTTGCCAAGCGGCCTTGGTTTACTACCGGTAGACCGCCTGTCAAGTTTCGTATCATTTGAACTTCGTTTGATACTCCAACGGTTAACCGAGGGACCGAAAAGGCCTCGTGTGTGTTGCAGCCCAACACCCCTCCAATTTGGCCCAAAACCCACCAAAACCCTCTCCATCACCTAGAGCGTTCGATCACGATCACGTGGCCGAAAACCACACCTCATTTGGACTCTCCTAGCTCCTCCTATGCCTATTTAAAGATCCCCCGAAAATCTCCTTCT
>NC_041390.1:385401509-385410896 GCF_002162155.2 Triticum dicoccoides | reverse complement strand
GAGGCGCCGCCCGACCCCGCTCGCCGGCCCCGCCGCCTCCGCCACCGCACCATCTCCGCCCCGCCGCCTCGGCTTCCGCAGCTGCCGCCCGTCTCCGCCGCGGCCGGCCAGCTCCCTCCTCCGGCCAGATTCGGTCGAGGAGCGACCGGATCCGGCGCCCCCAACCTCGCCGGCCGCCGTCTTCGTCTTCTCCGGCGAGCAGCGCCACTGCCTCGTTTTGCGTGCCCGGGTCAAACCCTAGATTCGGAGGTCAAATTTCTACTATGTCCCCGTTTGTTTCAGTTTCAAGTGCCCATGTTCATCGTGCCGTAACTCCGCATCCGTAGCTCCGATTCATGCATATGGCATATAAAAATGTTCATCTCAGAGAGTACATCATTTCATTCCATTGCATCATTTTCATTTGAGTTCATCTTGATGCCCGAAATGCTGTTAGAAGAGGGCTACTTGAGATAATTGTCAGATCTGCTACTCCATTTAGATATTTGTCATTTTTGCCATGATTATTGTGTGCATGATATGCCCATGAGTTCTACATATGATTTGTTAAGGGTTTTGTCATCTTTCCAGAGGTGTAACCCATGTATTTTTGTGATGTGTGTGGTGACTAGCACGAGCTTGCCAAGTGAGGCACTTGGTAATTCTGTTTTCAGGGACTTAGCATTTCCACCAAGTCCTTGACCTGGTTATCTCATGATGCCATATGTTCATGTTGTTTCCTAGTGATCCGTGCCTCTTTTGAGGATGATCAGTAAGGATGTTTTGTTAATATTGTAGTGCTATATCCATCCATGTCTTTGTTTGCAATTATGGAGCACCCTAGCTTGAGTCCATCGAGCTCTACTTTTGCTACTTTGTGAATCTGGGAAGATTGTCAACTTGTTTGCAATTTTGCTGATGATGTTGTAGTTGATCCGTGAATGCTATGCTATTGTTCTTGCCATGTCTAGCTTGCATTTTGTGTATTCTTGAGGGATGTATGCTTAGATTATCATGACTTGCTCCGTAGTGAGTGCATCGAGCTCGTAAACATGCCTACTTGAGATATGCTTCAGCATGTGCCAGTTTTCACTAAGTCTGAAAACTGATTATGTTTTTTCTATGTTCACATGCTTGCAAATGTATTTTCTGATCCCTTTTGGCTCAAGGTCACTAAGGAACTTTTGTTAAGCTCTTTGAGTATCTCCATGACATGCTTTAATTTGCCATGTTCAGGTCCTGTAGCATGTAGTTTTGATGCTCCGAAGAGTGCTATCTGATCTGAAATTCCAGACAAGTGTTAATTTCACTAAGTCTGAGATCGGTTTGTCATATGCATTTTTTCCAAGCTTGTTTGAACCTATTAATGGATAAATTGGCCGTAGCTCAGTGCTAGACTTTTGTTAAGCATCTTGAATGCATCCCTGCCATGTATTTTGTTGCCAGTTCTGGGTGCTGTAGCTTTCTCATCTCATTGCATTCAGATGGCTACTTGCTGTAAATCGCAGACTGGTGCCAATTTTGAATCGCTTGCCATTTCCAAACCGTAACTCCGATTCCGGCGTTCTTTATATCGTTCTCAAGCGATTTCATCTCATCTTTCCAGTGGCATACTTGGATTTCCAAGTTGAGGCCAGGTTAATGCATTCCCTGTCACATCTTGCATATGCATCCCACATCGCATCCCGCATAGCATATCATCCTTGCATCATCTTGTTTGATCCTTGCACGTGGTTGATTGTGTCCTTGTTGCTTGTTTGTCTTGTTTGGGTAGAGCCGGGAGACGAGTTCTCTAACGAGGAGCCCGTTGAGTTTGATTTCGAGGATCCAGTCAACTCTGACAACTGTGCAGGCAAGATGATCATACCCTCGAAATCACTACTATCTTTGCTATGCTAGTTTGCTCGCTCTTTTGCTATGCCAATGCTACGATGCCTACCATTTGCTTTCAAGCCTTCCAAATTGCCATGTCAAACCTCTAACCCACCATGTCCTATCAAACCGTTGATTGGCTATGTTACCGCTTTGCTCAGCCCCTCTTATAGCATTGCTAGTTGCAGGTGAAGATTGGAGGCCGTTCCTTGTTGGAACATTTATTTACTTGTTGGGATATCATTATATATATTGCCATGTTATCTTAATGCATCTATATAATTTGTAAAGGGTGGAAGGCTCGGCCTCTCGCCTAGTGTTTTGTTCCACTCTTGTTGCCCTAGTTTCCGTCATATCGGTGTTATGTTCCCGGATTTTGCGTTCCTTACGCGGTTGGGTTATTGTGGGAACCCCTTGATAGTTCGCCTTGATTAAAGCTTTTCCAGCAATGCCCAACCTTGGTTTTACCATTCGCCACCTAGCCTCTTTTTCCCTTGGGTTTCCGGAGCCCGAGGGTCATCTTATTTAACCCCCCCCCGGGCCAGTGCTCCTCTGAGTGTTGGTCCGAACTGAGCTGCCTGCGGGGCCACCTCAGGGAAACTTGAGGGTTGGTTTTACTCGTAGCTAGTATCATCTGAGTGTGTCCTGAGAACGAGATATGTGCAGCTCCTATCGGGATTTGTCGGCATATTCAGGCGGTGTTGCTGGTCTTGTTTTAACCTGTCGAAGTGTCTTGAAGAACCGAGATACCGAGTCGGATCGGAACGTCTTGGGAGGAGGTCTATTCCTTCGTTGACCGTGAGAGCTTGGCATGGGCTAAGTTGGGACTCCCCTGCAGGGATTTGAACTTTCAAAAGCCGTGCCCACGGTTATGTGCAGATGAGAATTTGTTAATGTCCGGTTGTAGATAACTTGAACCTTAACTTAATTAAAATGAATCAACTGAGTGTGTTACCGTGATGGCCTCTTCTCGGCGGAGTCCGGGAAGTGGACACGGTGTTGGAGTAATGCTTGCGCAGGTTGTCCTCTAGTTTCTCGCTCGCGCTTTGCCTCCTCTTCTCGCTCTCTTTTGCGGATAAGTTAGCCACCATATTTTGCTAGTCGCTTGCTGCAGCTCCACATATATTTACCTTGCCTTACCTATAAGCTTAAATAGTCTTGATCGCGAGGATGCGAGATTGCTGAGTCCCTGTGGCTCACAGATTACTATTACACCAGATGCAGGGCCTGATGATTCCGCTCCAGGAGACGCGCTTGAGCTCAAGTGGGAGTTCGACGAGGACTCTCAACGTTACTATGTTTCTTTTCCTGATGATCAGTAGTGGTGCCCAGTTGGGGGTGATCGGGACCGTGTCGCTTGTTGGGTTATCTTCTATTTTGGTGCCGTAGTCGGGCCATGAGTGTTTGGATGATGTAATGTTATTTATGTACTTGATTGACGTGGCAAGTGTAAGCCAACTATGTTATCTCCCCTTTTATTATCTATATTACATGGGATGTTGTGAATATTGCCTTACTTGCGACATATGCCTTCAATGCGATTATGCCTCTAAGTCGTGCCTCGACACGTGGGAGATATAGTCGCATCGAGGGTGTTACAAGTTGGTATCAGAGCCTTCCCCGACCTTAGGATCCCCATTGCTTGATCGTTATTAGCGGCCGAGTTGTGTCTAGAAAAATGTTTTGAGTCATTTAGGAATTATATATCGGAGAGTTTAGGAATTCTTTTTACTTCCCAGTCTCCTCATCGCTCTGGTAAGGCATCCTGGCGTAGAGTTTTGACTCTTCTCTTCTCAAATTTCACTAAAAAAAATTAGGATCACGCGGGTATCTTGGAATCGTTCCGATGGTTTTATGATGAGAACATTGTCTTGGTGCCTCCTGTCAGGGGTTTTGTGGAAGTGTCCCAGGGAGTTGAGCTCTGAGGTGTTGTCCTCATAATTTTATCGTTGCAGTTCTGGAATACCTGAGTCTAGTACGCCGACATCGAAAATCTCTTTTATGCAGTTCGTTGGTGAGATAACCTCGACGCCACCTAGTACTGGGGCGGGAGTTCGGGAGTATCGCCATAACTTGTATAACGGATGCTTTTCGAAGGTTGAGGTAGATGGTTTCCGAAGGTTTCTTGGTTATGTGTTGAAGGATGGATACAGCTGGATGTAGGATTTGCTAGTTTGGGTGAGATATTATGCTTCCCATGTATCCCCAACACCTGATTGCATAACCGGAAAGGTTCGGGAGTTTCATAGCTGGGAATTCTAGTAGCTCTAGTTCTTCTTCCACGAATATTGGTTTGAGATTGGGATTTCTTACCGATTATTCGTTCTTGATCCGTACCTTGTTGATTTATTTCTCTACCTTAATTCTACGTGGCTTCTCAATTTATGGATATGTGACCATTTCAAGAGGAATGCATTCGTTCATTTTGTTTGGATGTGAAAACTATATGTTGCAATTTTCATTCCGTTGGATTCAGCTTCAATATTTGTCTATCAATGTGCTAATGGATGTCAACCTCTTCAGGATGGCTCCTCCAACGCGCACGACTCTGAATCCTGATCCGCCACCACCTCCACCTCCTCTGGAGGCATGGCAAGCTGTGATGGCCGCAACCAATGCAAACACACAGTTGATCATGCAAATTCTTCAAGAGCGCAATCAAGGCAACCAAGGAAACAATCAGAACCACTTTGCTACACTCAACCAGTTCCTTGCTAACGGGCCAAAGACTTTCAGCAATTGTGTTGAGGCAACCGATGCTGACGATTGGCTAGTGGATCTGTGCAAGCATTTCGAGTGCAGTAACGTCAGGCCTTTAGACTTTGTCAAGTTCGCTTCCTTCCAACTCAAAGATCAAGCTGCGGAATGGTTCCAGCAGTACAAGGATTCCAGAGGTGGACGTGTTATCACTTGGGATGAATTCTGTCAAGATTTCAGGGCTCATCATATTCCTCAGAGCATGGTTGAAAGCAAGCATGAGGAATTCCGCAACTTGAAGCAAGGCTCTTTGTCTGTCTATGACTACAACAAGTTGTTCCAGAAGCTCGCCCACTTTGCTAAGCAGGACGTTCCTGATGAGAAGAGCATGATATACCAGTTCAGGGGTGGTCTCAGAGAAGAAATTCAGCTAGCTCTTGTTCTCTTCGAGCCCTTGAGATACGATGAGTTCTACAACATGGTATTGAAGCAAGAGGTTGCTCAGTTGAGGTGTGATGCTTCCAAGAAGCGAGTCAGAGATGTTACTCCTTCTTCCTCTACTCAAGTGGCCAAGCAGCAGAAGTATTGGCTTCCTCCTTCTCCGTTCCGTCAGCCGTATCAGCAGAAGAGCAAAGGTGGTAGTGGATCTTCCCACCCACCCAACCCTGGCTTTCAGAACAAGACTTCGCCTCAAGCTCCAAGATCGAGTGCTCCGTATCACCATCCGCTTTCAGAGGTCACGTGCAACAAGTGCCAACAAAAGGGTCACTATGCCAACAAGTGTTTCAACCAGAGGCGTCTTCCTCCTCCTCCTCCTGTCAGATCGGCAAGTACAGCTGTGGTCAAGCATAACCCCAAGCACGCCAAGGTCAACTTGATGAATGCAGCTCAAGCAGAGGATTCATCAGATGTCATCATGGGTAACCTTCTAGTTCACGATATTCCTGCAAAAGTACTTTTTGACTCTGGTGCATCGCATTCCTTCATGTCATTCCCATTTGCATCGGAGAACAATTTTAGTACGAAGGCTTTACCTAGAGCTATGCAAGTCGTCTCTCCGGCTAAGCGACTGAGTTCTAGTATGATGGTTCCGGATATTTCTATCATGATGGGTGATTTCAAGTTTCTGGCTTCTCCAATGATCCTTGGTAACTCGGATATTGATCTTATTCTCGGAATGGGTTGGCTTTCTAAGAACAAGGCCCAGCTTGATTGTGCAGCCAGGCAGATTCAATTGACTCATTCGTCTGAGGATGTAATTATCTTTGCCGCTCGGGATAATACCATCCGTCTATTTTCTCTCAATGAGAAGGGTGAACTGGATGCTATCTCGCAAATTCCAGTCGTTTTCGAATATCAAGACGTCTTTCCAGAAGAGCTTCTAGGAATGCCTCCGCACCGGCCCGTTGAATTCGTTATTGATCTTGAGCCCGGTACGGAACCTGTGTGCAAGCGTCCTTACAAGCTCGGACCTGAAGAGTTGAAGGAGCTGAAGAAGCAACTCGATATTCAAGAGAAAATGGGTCTCATCCGGCCTAGTTCTTCTCCGTGGGGTTGTGGTGTTCTTTTTGTGAAGAAGAAGGATGGAACGGACCGACTTTGTGTTGATTACCGTCCATTGAATAAGAAGACCATCAAGAACAAATACCCACTTACCAACATCAACGAGCTGTTCGAACAACTCAAAGGTGCCCAAGTATTATCCAAGCTTGATCTCCATTTGGGTTATCATCAGATTCGAATCCGTGAGCAAGATATTCCCAAGACGGCTTTCAAGACAAGCTATGGTTCATATGAATACACTGTCATGTCTTTTGGCCTCGTCAACGCTCCTCTGACGTTCTCTCGCATGATGAACTTCATCTTCAACGCCTACACCAATGACTTCGTTTTGGTCTATCTCGACGACATTCTGGTTTTCTCCAAGAACAAGCAAGATCATGCCAAGCACTTGCGTTTGGTACTCGATAAGCTGAGGGAACATCAGTTCTACGCCAAGTTCTCCAAATGTGAATTTTGGCTCGATGAGGTTCTTTATCTTGGTCATATCATCTCTGCCAAGGGCATTGCCGTGAATCCTGAGAAGGTTTCTGCAATTGTGCATTGGGAACCTCCTCAGAACGTGAAGCAACTCCGTAGCTTCCTCGGTCTCGCAAGCTATTGTCGAAGATTCGTTGAAAACTTTTCTAAGATCGCGAAGCCTCTCTCTAATCTTCTCCAGAAGCACGTCAAGTACGTTTGGTCTCCGGAGTGTGACATTGCTTTCAACACTTTGAAAGAGAAATTGATCACTGCTCCAGTTCAGACTCCGCCTGATGAATCCAAGCCGTACAAGGTCTTTTGTGATGCCTCTCTCCAAGGTCTTGGTGCAGTATTGATGCAAGAGAAGAAAGTTGTTGCTTATACCTCTCGCCAGTTGAAGCCTAATGAGAAGAACTACCCCACTCATGATCTCGAGTTGGCGGCAGTTGTGCATGCTCTTTTGACTTGGAGACATCTCTTATTGGGAAGAAAAGTGGACATTTTCACTGATCACAAGAGTCTCAAGTACATCTTCACTCAGCCTAATCTCAACCTTAGGCAAACTCGATGGGTCGAAATGATTCAAGAGTATAATCCGAGTATCGAGTATACTCCAGGCAAGGCCAATGTGATTGCTGACGCATTGAGAAGGAAAGCTTATTGTAACAGTCTGATTCTCAAACCTTATCAACCCAAGCTTTGTGAAGCTTTCCGCAAACTTAATCTGCAAGTTGTTCCTAAAGGTTTCCTCGCCAACCTTCAAGTCTCTCCTACCTTGGAAGACCAGATTCGCCAAGCTCAGCTTCTTGATGCTATGGTGAAAAAGGTGAAGATTGGGATTGCCAAGAGTCAATCCAAGTACAAGTGCTACGCCTTGATGACAAAGGACACTCTCTTCTTCGAGGATCGTATTGTTGTACCCAAAGGTGACCTCCGTAAAGTGATCATGAACGAGGCTCACAATTCTCTCCTCTCCATCCACCCTGGGAGCACGAAGATGTATCAGGACCTTAAGCAGGCTTATTGGTGGACTCGAATGAAGCGCGAGATTGCTCAATTCATGAATGAATGTGATGTCTGCAGAAGAGTGAAGGCAGAACACCAAAGGCTAGCTGGTCTCCTCCAACCTCTTGCCATTCTAGAATGGAAGTTTGACCACATTGAAATGGACTTCGTGACTGGGTTTCCAAAGTCCAAGCGTGGCAATGATGCTATATTCGTTGTCATCGACAAACTCACCAAAGTGGCTCATTTTCTGCCTATCAAAGAGTCAATCACTGTAGCTCAATTGGCGGAACTCTATACCTCTCGGATTGTCTCTCTGCACGGTATTCCACAAGTGATCTCTTCATACCGTGGCATCATCTTTACCTCAAAGTTTTGGGATTCTTTTCAGAAGGCCATGGGTACCAACATCTGCTTCAGCACAGCTTTCCATCCTCAAACTAGCGGACAAGTTGAGCGTGTCAACCAGATTCTTGAAGATATGCTCAGGTCTTGTGTGATCTCCTTCGGCATGAAGTGGGATGATTGTCTTCCTTATGCTGAATTCTCCTACAACAACAGTTTTCAAGAAAGTTCGGGCAAGGCCCCATTTGAAATTCTGTATGGCAGGAAGTGCCGTACCCCTCTCAACTGGTCTGAAACCGGTGAACGTCAGCTTTTGGGCAATGACTTAATCACAGAGGCAGAGGAAATGTGCAAAGTCATTCGTGATAACCTCAAAGCAGCCCAATCCCGTCAGAAGAGCTACTATGATAGTAAGCACCGTGATTTGGCTTTCGAGATCGGAGATCATGTTTACCTCCGCGTCTCTCCTATGAAAGGTACTCGTCGCTTTGGTATCAAAGGCAAGCTTGCCCCCAGATACGTGGGACCTTTCAAGATTGTCAGCAAGAGAGGCGACCTCGCCTATCAACTCGAGCTTCCTTCAAACTTTGCAAATGTTCATGACGTGTTCCATATCTCTCAGCTCTGAAAGTGCTTCAAGACTCCTGACCGCACCATCAACTTCGAGGACATTGAGCTCCAAGAAGATCTCTCCTATCGTGAGCACCCAGTTGCTATTCTTGAAGAGACTGAACGCAAGACTCACAACAAGTCAATCAAATTTCTCAAAGTCAAGTGGTCACACCATTCCGACCGTGAAGCTACCTGGGAACGCGAGGATCACCTCCATTCTGAGTACCCAGCGTTCTTTCAGTCCTAGATCTCGGGACGAGATCCTTTCGTAGTGGTGGAGTGTTGTAACACCCCGGATGTAACTTTCCCAATTTGTACTCCAACTCTTGCCGTTTCCGGCGTTAAGTTATTTTACTTTCTCGGTTTTGGGTCTTTGTCTCTGTGTGTTGTTATCGTTGTCATGCATCTCATATCATGTCATCATGTGCATTGCATTTGCATACATGTTCGTCTCATGCATTCGAGCATTTCCCCGTTGTCCGTTTTGCATTCCCGCGCTTCGTTCTCCTCCGGTGGTCATTTCTACCTTTCTTTTGTGTGTGGGATTAAACATTTCCGGATTGGACCGAGACTTTCCAAGCGGCCTTGGTTTACTACCGGTAGACCGCCTGTCAAGTTTCGTATCATTTGGACTTCGTTTGATACTCCAACGGTTAACCGAGGGACCGAAAAGGCCTCGTGTGTGTTGCAGCCCAACACCCCTCCAATGTGGCCCAAAACCCACCAAAACCCTCTCCATCACCTAGAGCGTTCGATCACGATCGCGTGGCTGAAAACCGCACCTCATTTGGACTCTCCTAGCTCCTCCTATGCCTATTTAAAGATCCCCCGAAAATCTCCTTCTCCTCCCCCCCC
>NC_041390.1:385398805-385401175 GCF_002162155.2 Triticum dicoccoides | reverse complement strand
CGGGCCCGGGAAGCCCAAGGCCGGCCCCCGCGGCCCATCTCCCCCGCGCCGGCCCCCGAAGCCGCCCGACCCCACTCGCCAGCCCCGCCGCCTCCGCCGCCGCACCATCTCTGCCGCAGCACCATCTCCGCCGCCGCACCATCTCCGCCCCGCCGCCTCGGCTTCCGCAGCCGCCGCCCGTCTCCGCCGCGGCCGGCCAGCTCCCTCCTCCGGCCAGATCCGGTTAAGGAGCGACCGGATCCGGCGCCCCCAACCTCGCCGGCCGCCGTCTTCGTCTTCTCCGGCGAGCAGCGCCAACGCCTCGTTTTGCGTGCCCGGGTCAAACCCTAGATCCGGAGGTCAAATTTCTACTAAGTCCCCGTTTCTTTTAGTTTCAAGTGCCCATGTTCATCGTGCCGTAACTCCGCATCCGTAGCTCCGATTCATGCATATAGCATATCAAAATGTTCATCTCAGAGAGTACATCATTTCATTCCATTTCATAATTTTCATTTGAGTTCATCTTGATGCCCGAAATGCTGTTAGAAGAGGGCTACTTGAGATAATTGTCAGATCTGCTACTCCATTTAGATATTTGTCATTTTTGCCATGATTATTGTGTGCATGATATGCCCATGAGTTCTACATATGTTTTGTTAAGGGTTTTGTCATCTTTCCAGAGGTGCAACCCATGTATTTTTGTGATGTGTGTGGTGACTAGCACGAGCTTGCCAAGTGAGGCACTTGGTAATTCTGTTTTCAGGGACTTAGCATTTCCACTAAGTCCTTGACCTGTTAATCTCATGATGCCATATGTTCATGTTGTTTCCTAGTGATCCGTGCCTCTTTTGAGGATGATCAGTAAGGATGTTTTGTTAATATTGTAGTGCTCTATCCATCCATGTCTTTAGTTGCAATTATGGAGAACCCTAGCTTGAGTCCATCGAGCTCTACTTTTGCTACTTTGTGAATCTGGGCAGATTGTCAACTTGTGTGCAATTTTGCCGATGATGTTGTAGTTGATCCGTGTATGCTATGCTATTGTTCTTGCCATGTCTAGCTTGCATTTTGTGTATTCTTGAGGGGAGTATGCTTAGCTTATCATGACTTGCTCTGTAGTGAGTGCATCGAGCTCGTAAACATGCCTACTTGAGATATGTTTCAGCATGTGCCAGTTTTCACTAAGTCTGAAAACTGATTATGTTTTTGCTATGTTCACATGCTTGCAAACGTATTTTCTGATCCCTTTTGGCTCAAGGTCACTAAGGGACTTTTGTTAAGCTCTTTGAGTAGCTCCGAAGAGTGCTATCTGATCTGAAATTCCAAACAAGTGTTAATTTCACTAAGTATGAGATCGGTTTGTCATATGCATTTTTTCCATGCTTGTTTGAACCTGTTAATGGATGAATTGGCCGTAGCTCAGTGCTAGACTTTTGTTAAGCATCTTGAATGCATCCCTGCCATGTATTTTGTTGCCAGTTCTGGGTGCTATAGCTTTCTCATCTCATTGCATTCAGATGGCTACTTGCTGTAAATCGCAGACCGGTGCCAATTTTGAATCGCTTGCCATTTCCAAACCGTAACTCCGATTCCGGCGTTCTTTATATCATTTTCAAGCGATTTCATCTCATCTTTCCAGTGGCATACTTGGATTTCCAAGTTGAGGCTAGGTTAATGCATTCCCTGTCACATCTTGCATATGCATCCCACATCGCATCCCGCATAGCATATCATCCTTGCATCATCTTGTTTGATCCTTGCACGTGGTTGATTGTGTCCTTGTTGCTTGTTTGTCTTGTTTGGGTAGAGCTGGGAGACGAATTCGCTAAAGAGGATCCCGTTGAGTTTGCTTTCGAGGATCCAGTCAACTCTGACAACTGTGTAGGGAAGATGATCATACCCTCGAAATCACTATTATCTTTGCTATGCTAGTTTGCTCGCTCTTTTGCTATGCCAATGCTACAATGCCTACCATTTGCTTTCAAGCCTTCCAAATTGCCATGTCAAACCTCTAACCCACCATGTCCTAGCAAACCGTTGATTGGCTATGTTACCGCTTTGCTCAGCCCCTCTTATAGCGTTGCTAGTTGCAGGTGAAGATTGGAGGTCGTTCCTTGTTGGAACATTTATTTACTTGTTGGGATATCATTATATTGCCATGTTATCTTAATGCATCTATATACTTGGTAAAGGGTGGAAGGCTCGGCCTCTCGCCTAGTGTTTTGTTCCACTCTTGCCGCCCTAGTTTCCGTCATATCGGTGTTATGTTCCCGGATTTTGCGTTCCTTACGCGGTTGGGTTATAATGGGAACCCCTTGATAGTTCGCCTTGATTGAAGTTTTTCCAGCAATGGCCAACCTTGGTTTTACCACTCGCCACCTAGCTTCTTTT
>NC_041390.1:385299742-385398312 GCF_002162155.2 Triticum dicoccoides | reverse complement strand
GTTGGTCCGAACTGAGCTGCCTGCGGGGCCACCTCGGGGAAACTTGAGGGTTGGTTTTACTCGTAGCTAGTCTCATCTGAGTGTGCCCTGAGAACGAGATATGTGCAGCTCCTATCGGGATTTGTCGGCACATTCGGGCGGTGTTGCTGGTCTTGTTTTAACCTGTCGAAGTGTCTGGAAGAACCGAGATACCGAGTCTGATCGGAACGTCTTGGGAGGAGGTCTATTCCTTCGTTGACCGTGAGAGATTGTCATGGGCTAAGTTGGGACTCCCCTGCAGGGATTTGAACTTTCGAAAGCCGTGCCCGCGGTTATGGGCAGATGGGAATTTGTTAATGTCCGGTTGTAGATAACTTGAACCTTAACTTAATTAAAATGAATCAACTGAGTGTGTTACCGTGATGGCCTCTTCTCGGCGGAGTCCGGGAAGTGGACACGGTGTTGGAGTAATGCTTGCGCAGGTTGTCCTCTAGTTTCTCGCTCGCGCTTTGCCTCCTCTTCTCGCTCTCTTTTGCGAATAATTTAGCCACCATATTTTGCTAGTCGCTTGCTGCAGCTCCACATATATTTACCTTGCCTTACCTATAAGCTTAAATAGTCTTGATCGCGAGGGTGCGAGATTGCTGAGTCCCTGTGGCTCACAGATTACTATTACACCAGATGCAGGGCTTGATGATTCCACTCGAGGAGACGCGCTTGAGCTCAAGTGGGAGTTCGACGAAGACTCTCAGCATTACTATGTTTCCTTTCCTGATGATCAGTAGTGGTGCCCAGTTGGGGGTGATCGGGACCGTGTCGCTTGTTGGGTTATCTTCTATTTTGGCGCCGTAGTCGGGCCATGAGTGTTTGGATGATGTAATGTTATTTATGTACTTGATTGACATGGCGAGTGTAAGCCAACTATGTTATCTCCCCTTTTATTATCTATATTACATGGGATGTTGTGAAGATTGCCTAACTTGCGACATATGCCTTCAATGCGATTATGCCTCTAAGTCGTGCCTCGACACGTGGGAGATATAGTCGCATCGAGGGTGTTACAGTCTTCACATAGTTGCATAATTATTTGACTACTCATTGATCTGCACTTATATCTTTCAGAGTAGTTTGTCATTTGCTCTAGTGCTTCATTTATATCCTTTTAGAGCACGGCGGTGGTTTTATTTTGAAGAAATAGATGAACTCTCGTGCTTCACTTATATTATTTTGAGAGTCTTTAGAATAGCATGGTAGTTTTCTTTGGTTATGAAACTAGTCCTAATATGATGGGCATCCAAGATGGGTATAATAAAAACTTTCATATAGAGTGCATTAAATTCTATGAGAAGTTGGATACTTGATAATTGTTTTGAGATATAAAGATGGTAATATTAGAGTCGTGCTAGTTGAGTAGTTGTGGAAGTGAGAAATAGTTGTGTTTAAGTTTGCAAGTCCCATAGCATGCATGTATGGTAAATGTTGTGTGACAAATTTGAAGCATGAGGTGTTCTTTGATTGCTTTCCTTATGAGTGGCGGTCGGGGACGAGCGATGGTAATTTCCTACCAATCTATCTCCCTAGGAGCATGCGCATAGTGCTTGGTTTTGATGACTTGTAGATTTTTACAATAAGTATGTGAGTTCTTTATGACTAATGTTGAGTCCATGGATTATACGCACTCTCACCCTTCCATCATTGCTAGCCTCCTCGATACCGTGCATTGCCTTTTCTCACCTCGAGAGTTCGTGCAAACTTCGCCGGTGCATCCAAACCACGTGATAAGATACGCTCTATCACACATAAGACTCCTTATATCTTCCTCAAAATAGCCACCATACCTACCACTTATGGCATTTCCATAGCCATTCCGAGATATAATGCCATGCAACTTTCCACCGTTCCATTTATTATGACACGCTCCATTATTGTCATATTGCTTTGCATGATCTTGTAGTTGACATCGTATTTGTGGCAAAGCCGCCTTAATAATTCTTTCATACATGTCACTCTTGATTCATTGCACATCCCGGTACACCGCCGGAGGCATTCACATAGAGTCATATTTTGTTCTAAGTATCGAGTTGTAATTCTTGAGTTGTAAGTAAATAAAAGTGTGATGATCTTCATTATTAGAGCATTGTCCCATGTGAGGAAAGGATGATGGAGACTATGATTCCCCCAGAAGTCGGGATGAGACTCCGGACGAAAAAAGGGGGCCAAAGAAGCCCAAATAAAAAAAGAGGCCATAAAAAAAGAGAAGGCCCAAACAAAAAAAATGAGAGAAAAAGTGAGAAGGGGCAATGTTACTATCCTTTTTCCACACTTGTGCATCAAAGTAGCACCATGATCTTCATGGTAGAGAGTCTCTTATGTTGTCACTTTCATATACTAGTGGGAACTTTACATTATAGAACTTGGCTTGTATATTCCAATGATGGGCTTCCTCAAAATGCCCTAGGTCTTCGTGAGCAAGCAAGTTGGATGTACACCCACTTAGTTTCTTTTGTTGAGCTTTCATATATTTATAACTCTAGTTCATCCGTTGCATGGCAATCCCTACTCCTTGCATTGACATCAATTGATGGGCATCTCCATAGCCCATTGATTAGCCGCGTCAATGTGAGACTTTCTCCTTTTTTGTCTTCTCACACAACCTCCATCATCATATTCTATTCCACGCATAGTGTTATGTCCATGGCTCGCGCTCATATATTGCGTGAAAGTTGAAAGAGTTTGAAAAGGCTAAGTATGAAACAATTGCTTGGCTTGTCGTCGGGGTTGTGCATGATGGGACAATTTTGTGTGACGAAAATGAAGCATGGCCAAACTATATGATTTTGTAGGGATGAGCTTTCTTTGGCTATGTTATTTTGAGAAGACATAATTACTTGGTTAGTATGCTTGAAGTATTATTATTTTTAGGTCAATATTAAACTTTTGTCTTGAATCTTTTGGATCTGAACATTCATGCTACAATAAAGAGAATTACATTGAAAAAATATGTTAGGTAGCATTTGACATCAAAATTTCAGTTTTTATCATTTACCTACTCGAGGACGAGCGGGAATTAAGCTTGCGGATGCTTGATACGTCTCCAACGTATCTATAATTTTTGATTGTTCCATGCTATTATATTATCTGTTTAGGATGTTTTATATGCATTTATATGCTATTTTATATGATTTTTGGGACTAACCTATTAACCTCGAGCCCAGTGCCAATTTTTGTTTTTCCTTGTTTTTGAGTTTTACAGAAAAGGAATACCAAATGGAGTGCAATTGACGTGCCAATTTTTGATGATTTTTTATGGACCAAAAGAAGCCCCCGGAGTAAAAGGGTTGGGCCAAAAGAGTCTCGGGCCCTACCCCCCCCCTCCCGGGCGCGCCGCCCTATCTCGTGGACGACTCGGGGACCCCTAACTTGTTCCCGATGCCAAAAATTCCTATAAATACAGAAACCTCCAGAAAATAACCTAGATCTAGAGTTCCGCCGCCGCAAGCCTCTGTAGCCACCGAAAACCAATCTAGACCCGTTCCGGCACCCTGCCGGAGGGAATCCCTCTCCGGTGGCCATCTTCATCATCCTGACGCTCTCCATGACGAGGAGGGAGTAGTTCACCCTCGGGGCTGAGGGTATGTACTAGTAGCTATGTGTTTGATCTCTCTCTCGCGCGCGTTCTTGATTTGGCACGATCTTGATGTATCGCGAGCTTTGCTATTATAGTTGGATCTTATGATGTTTCTCCCCCTCTACTCCCTTGTGATTGATTGAGTTTTCCCTTTGAATTTATCTTATCAGATTGAGTCTTTAAGGATTTGAGAACACTTGATGTATGTCTTGCATCTGCTTATCTGTGGTGACAATGGCATATTCACGTGATCCACTTGATGTATGTTTTGGTGATCAACTTGCGAGTTTCGTGACCATGTGAACTTATGCATAGGGGTTGGCACACGTTTTTGTCTTTACCGTCTGGTAGAAACTTTGGGGCACTCTTTGAAGTTCTTTGTGTTGGTTGAATAGATGAATCTGAGATTGTGTGATGCATATCGTATAATCATACCCACAGATACTTGAGGTGACATTGGAGTATCTAGGTGACATTAGAGTTTTGGTTGATTTGTGTCTTAAGGTGTTATTCTAGTACGAACTCTAGGATAGGTCGAACGGAAAGAATAGCTTCGTGTTATTTTACTACGGACTCTTGAATAGATTGATCAGAAAGGATAACTTTGAGGTGGTGTCGTACCCTACAATAATCTCTTCGTTTGTTCTCTGCTATTAGTGACTTTGGAGCCACTCTTTGTTGCATGTTGAGGGATAGTTATATGATCCAATTATGTTATTATTGTTGAGAGAACTTGCACTAGTGAAAGTATGAACCCTAGGCCTTGTTTCAACGCATTGCAACACCGTTTTCGCTCACTTTTATCATTAGTTACCTTGTTGTTTTTATATTTGTAACATCCCAAATTTTCAATTTGGTATGTTATGCATTAGATCATCATTGCATATCATATTTTACTGCATTTTGGTTGATCCTAGAAATTCTAAGCAACTCAAGGACCCACGGAGAGAGTTGGGGATTTCGTTATTTTCATATTTGAGCTTTTCTCGAATTATGAAAAGTGGATCGCTTGATTTTAATTTTATTTCTTTGAAATATTTCTTTTATAAAACCATAAAAGAGAGAGGATAAAATGACTTCCTCAAAATAAAGAAATACCAGAGATTTAATATTAAAAACAAATAAGTTTTTTATTCGGAGTTTTATTGCTATTTTATTTGAATTAGGAAAATATGCGTTTTTCAAAATTGCATTTTAGGCCCAAATAAATGTTCACCTTGTTCGGCTTATTTTTGGAGGACGGGGAAAATTTATTTCGGGATTTTTGGAGTCCGTTTAGTATTTCTTTTCTTTCTTTTTCTGCACGTCCGAATTGTTTAAAAAAACGCGAACCGACCTAACCGGGCCGTGTCCGTCTAGGACTCTCGGCCCGGCCGGCCTTATTAGCCAGGGGAGCTTCCCCTCAGCCCAGCCCGCACCCCCGCCCAAAACCCTAGCCGCCCGCGCACGCCGCTGCCGGTAACCGCCGCCGCCGTCGGTTTTCTACGGAAAACCGATCGGTTTTCTTTAGACCCCGCGGTTTTATTTTTAGTAGATTGGTTTTTTTCGATTTAGTTATTTAGCAGACGTTCATCCGTACGTTCATTTTTACGAACGGTTTTCACCGTTCAGCCGCAGACAGCGAACGCTCGTTCGTTAGCCTGTTCGTCAGTTTTCTTTAATCGGATTTTTCCACAATTATTTTTGATCGTGATTTCTGATCTGATTTTCGTTCTAGTTTATCTTTTCGCTCGTTTGTCGGAATCAGGCGATTCAAGCGCCTAGATCTTCGTCTCAAGATTCTCTTTCTGTTTAACCAACTTGAACAAGCTTTTGCTACTGTAAAATTTGACCTAGGTCCAGATTAGTAAACGGATCTTGTTTCTTTCGCCGATTGAGTTTCGTTGCTCCGTTCAATTTGATTCTTTTTGCAAACCGGAATTCTTAAGTTGAACTTTCTGGTTAGATCTTCTTATTTGAGATTTACCCGTGTTTCTTTGCTTGAGTGCTTATGTATGCTATTGTTTGTTTGTGATAGAATCCCCGGAGTGCGAAGTGTGTTATTTGGAGTCTCTAGGTTACGCGAATCGTCAGCAAGGCAAGTAACACTTTGATCATAACCCTTTATCACCCAGTTTTTAGGCATTAGTTCCAATCCTCAAACATTGCATGGTTAGGATGGAATTAACTTGTGGGTTGGGAAGTAGTTGATGAGGTAGAACCTATTGCCCCGTTACATTCAAACCCTTGGGAGTTACTTCTATGTGTTGCTTATATTGCTATGCTATGCTCGTAGACGTGGTTTGGGTGAGTGAAATCCATGACAGATGTGAGATTGTTAACTAATGGTTCAACTTAAGGTGGCAACTTGAATACACATCTGGGTGGATTGAGGCACCTGGAGTACCCAGTGTTGCCTGTATTTTTTGGAGATCCCGGGGTTTCGTGTGATTTTCCTATGGACCGCCACCCAAGCTCAAAGGGAACTGATATTATTCATGCTAGAAACTTCCGTGTGCAGCTACAAGCTATTATGGGCTCTAGCATAGTTGAGTAAGTTACGTGAAGCTCTTGAAGAGGTGGATCAGCAGGTAGTGGGTTGTAGGTTTGGTATGGTCTGCCCGGAGTAGAGAGTTAATGTTTCTGAAAGACTGTGTCTCGGTCATCCATTTCTCAAACACCATGTAGTGCGAGAAATCCAATGGAGGTGATTGAGTCTTGTGGGGAAAAGTGCGCAAACCTCTGCAGAGTGTACATACTAATCATGGTTAGCCGTGTCTCCGGTTATGGACATCTTGAGTATCTAGTACTTGGAGTATCTTAAGTATCTCATCACTCTTAAATTAATATTGTTGGGTTGATAATTACTTTAATTGGGATTGAGTTGAAGGAACCTTCTCAATGATGTTTCAACTACCATGATAGTTAAATAAAATCTATTCCTTTGTTGTAGGGAAAATTGGCTTTTCGCAAAACTGTAACCATAGAGCTTTTCCACCAGCCAAATATGCATGTAGTGATAGCATTATTCTGTTCTTGCTCTACTGTGTTACTTTGCCAGCATATTCCATGTGCTGACCCGTTTTCAGGCTGCAACATATTATGTTGCAGACTTTTCAGACGAGGAGTAAGGTTCGTTAGGTCGTTGCCGGGCAGCTCAGCTATGTCGTTGGAGTTGATGGACTCACTTTTTCTTTCAAGCCTTCCGCTGTTATCGTATTAGATGGCCTTAAGCCATATTTACTGTAATAAGTTCTCTTTGGAGACATTCGATGTAATAAGTGTGTGATTGCTACTCTATTATAAATCCTTGAGTACTGTGTGTGTCAGCATTACCGATCCAGGGATGACATTGAAGCACAGAGACTTGACCGTTTGAGGTCGGGTCGCTACAAGATGGTATCAGAGCACACGCTGAGTGTATGACACGACCACTAAGCTAAAAGCTATAGATCACTATTCTCTTCTCATTTCTGACACCTCTCCATTTTCTACTCTTTAGGATGGCAGATGGAAGGAACAAGTTTGCACAACCAGATAAAGAAGCACCTTTTGGACGACACCTGAAGGAAGTCACTAGGTACCTGAATATAGGAATACCAAGCTTCACCGGGACCTACAATGCCACTTTACCAGAAGAGGAGCGATGGATGATTCAAGTTCAAGTTCAAGGAAGGACATTCACGCCAGTCACTAAACCCATAGAGTTTTCCTTTGATGCACCAACCTGGAGTCTAGGAAAGAGTATGGCAGCTCACATCACCATGGGACGCATTGGAGAAGTTTACCAAAAGGAGCTTAAGGATACTATCTACCAGATTTGTGGGCGCCGAGACGAGCAATGGGAGATGATCAACACCAGGAAGGATAGATCAATTGCAGCTTTCATCCAGGAACTAAACCAGCACATTCGACGCCAGGAGAATCAGATGTGTGCAGGCATGATAGATCTGAAGAACGCAATGACTAGGATCACGGAACTGGATGAAGAACTCAAGGCTACACGTGAAGATTATGAGGAGGAAATTGTCATACTAGTGGAGAAGAATGACGATCTGGAAAGGAAGCTAGGATTATTCCTGGGAGACCACGCACCAGGAGGAGAAGATGAAGAACCCAAGGAGATTCGCCCGGAGGACTACATCATCATCGACGACACCGACTCCGATCTTAGTGATGGTGACTTTGAAGATGAAGCGGGAGCAGATATCATGGAGTCTTCAACTCAGGAATATTTTTAGTAGACCACCACATCAGTAGTAGTACTCCACCATGTAAATAGAGTAGTCCGAGCACTTTTGCGATAGTTCTAGACTGATTGTATGCCTTGCTTGATTGATTGAGTGAAATGATTGTGTTTGTCTCATGTGCATATGGGTAGTGCTTTCTCATTAGACCTCATTCTATTCTAATCTCTCCCCTCTAAACCCATCAGATGCCTCCGAGACGTGACCCCGAATTTGCTTTCCCACCGGAGCTCACTCAGTTGATACAGCAACAGAATACCCTGATGCAGTTGTTAGTTCAGAACCAAGGCAACAACAAAAACAACAATCCACCACCACCATCACCACCAGTTGACAACTTAGCCCGTTTCTGAGGTTGCAGCCACCGATATTTTCCAGTAGCACCGAGCCTATAGTAGCAGATGATTGGCTCCGCAGGATTGGAAGGGAGTTAACCACTGCAGGATGTACTGATGCTGAGAAGGTGTGTTTTGCCGCACATCAGTTGGATGGACCAGCAGCCTCATGGTGGGAGAATTACACTATCACCTACCCTATAGCCACGGTGACATGGGACCAGTTTCAGCAAGCTTTCCACACAGGCCATGTCTCAACTGGAGCAATGAGTATGAAGAAGCATGAGTTTCACAACTTATGCCAGGGGAACCGTACTGTGGCACAGTATGCAGATGAGTTTAGCAAGTTATCTCGCTATGCCCCTGATGATGTGTCCACAGATGCCGCAAAGCAGGAGAATTTTATGGAAGGGCTGAATGATGAGATAAGCATGCAGTTGATGGTGGCAACATTCACCAACTACCAGGAGTTGGTAGATGCTATGTCTTGAGCTTGCGTTGGTTTTCCCCGAAGAGGAAGGGATGATGCAGCAGAGTAGCGTAAGTATTTCCCTTAGTTTTTGAGAACCAAGGTATCAATCTAGTAGGAGGCCACGCTCAAGTCCCTCGTACCTGCACAAAACGATAGCTACTTGCAACCAACGCGATTAGGGGTTGTCAATCCCTTCACGGTCACTTACGAGAGTGACGTCTGATAGATATAATATTTTTGGTATTTTTGGTATAAAGATGCAAAGTAAAAAGTAAAAGCAAAGTAAAAAAGCAAAGCAAGATTAAAGTGATGGAGATTGATATCATGAGAATAGACCCGGGGGCCATAGGTTTCACTAGTGGCTTCTCTCAAGAGCATAAGTATTCTATGGTGGGTGAACAAATTACTGTTGAGCAATTGACAGAATTCAGCATAGTTATGAGAATATCTAGGCATGATCATGTATATAGGCATCACGTCCATGACAAGTAGACCGAAACGATTCTGCATCTACTACTATTACTCCACTCATCGACCGCTATCCAGCATGCATCTAGAGTATTAAGTTAAAAACAGAGTAACACTTTAAGCAAGATGACATGATGTAGAAAGATAAATTGATGCAATATGAAATAAACCCCATCTTGTTATCCTCGATGGCAACGATGCAATACGTGCCTTGCTGCCCCTTCTGTCACTGGGAAAGGACACCGCAAGATCGAACCCAAAGCTAAGCACTTCTCCCATGGCAAGAACTACCAATCTAGTTGGCCAAACCAAACGGATAATTTGAAGAGACTTGCAAAGATAACCATTCATACATAAAATAATTTAGAGAATATTCAAATATTATTCATAGATAGACTTGATCATAAACCCACAATTCATCGGTCTCAACAAACACACCGCAAAAATAAGATTACATCGAATAGATCTCCACAAGAGCGGGGAGAACTTTGTATTGAGATTCAAAGAGAGAGAAGAAGCCATCTAGCTACTAACTATGGACCCGAAGGTCTGAGGTAAACTACTCACACTTCATCGGAGGGGCTAGGATGATGTAGAAGCCCTCCGTGATGACGGCTCTCTTCCGGCGGAGCTCCGGAACAGGCCCCAAGATGGGATCTCGTGGATACAGAAAGTTGCGGTGGTGGAATTAGGTTTTTGGCTCCTATTCTGATCATTTGGGGGTACGTATGTATATATAGGACGAAGGAGTACGTTGGTGGAGCACCAAGGGGCCCACGAGGCAGGGGGCGCGCCCTAGGGGGGGCCACCCTCGTGACCTCCTCTTGGACTCCTTGGAGTAGTGTCCAAGTCTCCTGGATCACGTTCGGCGAGGAAAATCATGTTCCCGAAGGTTTTATTCCGTTTGGACTCCATTTGATATTCTGTTTCTCCAAAACACTGAAATAGGCAAAAAATAGCAATTCTGGGATGGGCCTCCGGTTAATAGGTTGGTCCCAAAATTAATATAAAAGTGGAAAATAAAGCCCAATATGGTCCAAAATAGTAGATAATATAGCATGGAGCAATCAAAAATTATAGATACATTGGAGACGTATCAGGCATCCCCAAGCTTAATTCCTGCTCGTCCTCGAGTAGGTAAATGATAAAAAGAGAATTTTTGATGCGGAGTGCTACTTGGCATAATTTCAATGCAAATCTTCTTAATTGTGATATGAATATTCAGATTCGAAAGATTAAAGACAAAAGTTTATATTGACATAAAAATAACAATATTTCAAGCATACCAACAAAGCAATTATGTCTTCTCAAAATAACATGGCCAAAGAAAGTTATCCCTACAAAATCATATAGTCTGGCTATGCTCTATCTTCACCACACAAAGTATTTAAATCATGCACAACCCGATGACAAGCCAAACAATTGTTTCATACTCTAACTTTTTCAAAACTTTTTCAATCTTCACGCAATACATGAGCGTGAGCCATGGATATAGCACTATAGGTGGAATAGAATGGTGGTTGTGGAGAAGACAAAAAGGAGGGGAAGATAGTCTCACATCAACTAGGCGTATCAACGGGCTATGGAGATGCCCATCAATAGATATCAATGTGAGTGAGTAGGGATTGCCATGCAACGGATGCACTAAAGCTATAAATGTATGAAAGCTCAACAAAAGAAACTAGTGGGTGTGCATCCAACTTGCTTGCTCATGAAGACCTAGGGCAATTTGAGGAAGCCCATCATTGGAATATACAAGACAAGTTCTATAATGTAAAATTCCCACTAGTATATGAAAGTGATAACATGAGAGACTCTCTACTATGAAGATCATGGTGCTACTTTGAAGCACAAGTGTGGTAAAAGGATAGTAGCATTGCCCCTTTTTATTTATTTTCTCTTTTTTTGGGCCTTCTTTTTTTTCTTTGGCCTTTCTCTTTTTCTTTTTCTTTTTTGGGACAATGCTCTATTAAATGATGATCATCACACTTTTATTTATTTACAACTCAATGATTGCAACTCGATTCTAAAACAAAGTATGACTCTATATGGATGCCTCCGGCGGTGTACCGAGATATGCAATGAATCAAGAGTGAAAAGTATGAAGAAATTATGAACGGTGGCTTTGCCACAAATACTATGTCAACTACATGATCATGCTAAGCAATATGACAATGATGAATGTGTCATGATGAACTAGATGGTGGAAAGTTGCATGGCAATATATCTCGAAATGGCTATGGAAATGCCATAATAGGTAGGTATGTTGGCTGTTTTGAGGAAGGTATATGGTAGGTGTATGATACTGGCGAAAAGTGCATGGTATTAGAGAGGCTAGCAAAGGTGGAAGAGTGAGAGTGCATATAATCCATGGACTCAACATTAGTCATAAAGAACTCATATACTTATTGCAAAAATCTAGAAGTCATCAAAGCAAAGTATTACGTGCATGCTCCTAGGGGGATAGATTGGTAGGAAAATACCATCGCTCATCCCTGACCGTCACTCATAAGGAAGACAATCAATAAATAAATCATGCTCCGACTTCATCACATAACGGTTCACATTAAGTGCATGCTACGGGAATCACAAACTTTAACACAAGTATTCTTTAAATTCACAACTACTCAACTAGCATGACTTTAATATTATCACCTCCATATCTCAAAACAATTATCATGCTTCAATCTTTTCTTAGTATTCAACACACTCAAAAGAAAGTTTGACAAATCTTGAATACCAAGCATATTATTATTAAGCAAATTACCATGCTATTAAGAGACTCTCAAAATAATTTAAGTGAAGCATGAGAGATCAATAGTTTATTTAAAACAAATCCACCACCGTGCTCTGAAAGATCTAAGTGAAGCACATAGAGCAAAATTATAATGCTCAAAAGATATAAGTGAAGCACATAGAGCAAAATTATAACGCTCAAAAGATATAAGTGAAGCACATAGAGCAAAACTACATAGCTCAAAAGATATAAGTGAAGCACATAAAGTACTCTATCAAATTTTAATTCATGTATGGCTCTCTCAAAAGGTGTGTACAGCAAGGATGATTGTGGCATACTAAGACACAAAGACACAAATAATACAAGATGCTCCGAGCAAAACACATATCATGTTGGTGAATAAAAATATAGCTCGAAGTAAATTATCGATGGAAGTGGACGAAAGAGGGGATGCCTTCCGGGGCATCCCCAAGCTTTGACTTCTTGGTGTCCTTGGATTATCTTGGGGGTGCCATGGGCATCCCCAAGATTAGGCTCTTGCCACTCCTTGTTCCATAATCCATCAAAAGAATTCACCCAAAACTTGAAAACTTCACAACACAAAACTCAAAATAGAAAACTCGTGAGCTCCGTTAGCGAAAGAAAATAAAAGACCACTTCAATGTACTGTAATGGACTCATTATTTATTTATATTGGTGTTAAACCTACTGTATTCCAACTTCTCTATGGATTATAAACTATTTTACTAGTCATAGATTCATCAAAATAAGCAAACAACACACGAAAAACAGAATCTGTCAAAAACAGAACAGTCTGTAGTAATATGTAGCTAACGCAAGATATGGAACCCCAAAAATTCTAAAATAAATTGCTGGACGTGAGGAATTTATCTATTAATCATATGCAAAAAGAATTAACTAAATATCACTCTTCAAATAAAAATGACAGCAGTTTTCGTGAGCGCTAAAGTTTCTGTTTTTTTACAGCAAGTTCAACAAGACTTTCCCCAAGTCTTCCCAACGGTTCTACTTGGCACAAACACTAATTAAACACAAAAAAACACAAAAAAACAGAGGCTAAATAATTTATTTATTACTAAGCAGGAGATAAAAGCAAGGAATAAAAATAAAATTGGGTTGCCTCCCAACAAGCGCTATCGTTTAACGCCCCTAGCTAGGCATAAAAGCGAGGATAGATCTAGGTTGTGCCGTAGTAATAAGATAGATCGGTGAAGCTCATTTCATATTCTCTACGTTCAGCAGCAAGTTTTCTTTGAGGCAAGAAAAAGTAATCAAAAGGGCTAAATTTAATAGGACAAAAGTCCCCAAGATCAATTTTAGGAGGTATAGGTTCCTCTTTCGGTCCTTCGTGGTGTACAACAAATTCATCATTATAAGCATTCTTTTGATAGAACTTTGTGAGCCTAGACTTAAGAGAGTATCCTAGCTCATTATTTCGAATAGCCAAATCATCATTAAGTTCAGAGATTCTATCAATTAAAATATTGGTTGGCACCTTTTTCTGAGGTTTTCATTAAAAGCAACATAGTCAGGAGATTGAAAGCGCATAATTTCTTCTTGATAGAAGATGATAGATTCTATGGGAGGACGACCAACGTCCACCCTATAGTGCGCAAAGATTTATTTGGCTTCTTTTATTATAAATCTGAATTCATGAGCCAAAAAGATAGTAGCGGCACGCTTAACAGAGGAATGCTCGATATTAGAAAATTCTAGGAAAACTCTTTGTATAGATGGGTGCATATGCATAAATTGCCTTTCAAGTTCAACGATAAGCATGGAAATAGCGTCCGCAAGACTACTAGTTCTATGGATAATAGAACCGCCCATAGAGGGCAAAGCACCGACACAAGCAAAGAAATCTTGAATAACTCCTTTTCCAATAATATTACAACTACCGATTCGAAATCTTTTTGTATGGTAGGTAGGGGGTTCTTCAACAGGAGCATCAGAATTTTCCATGATATTTTTATCGCCCATATTGGCGATAACTTCCCCAATTTCAGACATAATGATAAGCAAGAAAACTAGCACATGCGCAAACAAAAAGGCAAGCGGGCAAAAGAGGCAAATAGAGAGGGAGGATAGAGAGAGAAAGGGCGAATAAAACGGCAAGGGTGAAGTGGGGGAGAGGAAAACGAGAGGCAAATGGCAAATAATGTAATGCGAAAGATAGGGATTGTGATGGGTACTTGGTATGTTGACTTTTTGCGTAGACTCCCCGGCAACGGCGCCAGAAATCCTTCTTGCTACGTCTTGAGCTTGCGTTGGTTTTCCCCGAAGTGGAAGGGATGATGCAGCAGAGTAGCGTAAGTATTTCCCTCGGTTTTTGAGAACCAAGGTATCAATCCAGTAGGAGGCCACGCTCAAGTCCCTCGTACCTGCACAAAACGATAGCTACTCACAACCAACGCGATTAGGGGTTGTCAATCCCTTCACGGTCACTTACGAGAGTGAGATCTGATATTTTTGGTATTTTTGGTATAAAGATGCAAAGTAAAAAGTAAAAGCAAAGTAAAAAAGCAAAGCAAGATTAGAGTGATGGAGATTGATATGATGAGAATAGACCCGGGGGCCATAGGTTTCACTAGTGGCTTCTCTCAAGAGCATAAGTATTCTACGGTGGGTGAACAAATTACTGTTAAGCAATTGAAAGAATTGAGCATAGTTATGAGAAGATCTAGGCATGATCATGTATATAGGCATCACGTCCGTGACAAGTAGACCGAAATGATTCTGCATCTACTACTATTACTCCACTCATCGACCGCTATCCAACACGCATCTAGAGTATTATGTTAAAAACAGAGTAACGCCTTAAGCAAGATGACATGATGTAGAGAGATAAATTCATGCAATATGAAATAAAACCCATCTTGTTATCCTCGATGGCAACGATGCAATACGTGCCTTGCTGCCCCTTCTGTCACTGGGAAAGGACACCGCAAGATCGAACCCAAAGCTAAGCACTTCTCCCATGGCAAGAACTACCAATCTAGTTGGCCAAACCAAACGGATAATTCGAAGAGACTTGCAAAGATAACAAATCATACATAAAAGAATTCAGAGAAGATTCAAATATTATTCATAGATAGACTTGATCATAAACCCACAATTCATCGGTCTCAACAAACACACCGCAAAAAGAAGATTACATCGAATAGATCTCCACAAGAGAGGGGGAGAACTTTGTATTGAGATTCAAAGAGAGAGAAGAAGCCATCTAGCTACTAACTATGGACCCAAAGGTTTAAGGTAAACTACTCACACTTCATCGGAGGGGCTAGGATGATGTAGAAGCCCTCCGTGATGACGACCCTCTTTCGGCGGAGCTCCGGAACAGGCCCCAAGATGGGATCTCGTGGATACAGAAAGTTGCGGCGGTGGAATTAGGTTTTTGGCTCCTGTTCTGATCGTTTGGGGGTACGTATGTATATATAGGAGGAAGGAGTACGTCGGTGGAGCACCGAGGGGCCCACGAGGCAGGGGGCGTGCCCCCCACCCTCGTGACCTCCTCTTTGACTCCTTGGAATAGGGTCCAAGTCTCCTGGATCACGTTCGGTGAGAAAATCACGTTCCCGAAGGTTTTATTCCGTTTGGACTCCGTTTGATATTCTGTTTCTCCGAAACACGGAAATAGGCAAAAAACAGCAATTCTGGGCTGGGCCTCCGGTTAATAGGTTAGTCCAAAAAATAATATAAAAGTGGAAAATGAAGCCCAATATAGTCCAAAACAGTAGATAATATAGCATGGAGCAATCAAAAATTATAGATACGTTGGAGACGTATCAGTAGATAAGGCTCTTATGATTGAAGGGAAGCAGCAGCAGATTGAGAGCCATAAGAGGAAGTATGGACAAGGGAGGTATAACTCAAGAGCTCAGCAAAAGCGTCGCCTAACCCCGAACTCGGGAGGACTTGTTCATAACCATGGAGGCCACACCCATAATGGAGGAAGTAACCATAATCATACTGGCTCAAGGAATGGGAATGGGAATGGAGCAAGCAATAATCAGAACCGCCCCAATCCAGCCACACCCACCAAGAGAGACCTAAGCCACGTTACTTGTTACAAGTGCAGGAAGACTGGACACTATGCCACGGAGTGCCCTGAAGGGAAGAATGGAAACGGAAATGGGAGCGTTGGGAAGAAGCCCAATCCATTCAACAAAGGACAAGTGAACCACGTTAACGTGGAGGAGGTTGAAGAGCAGCCAGACGCGGTTATAGGTAAGTTTTTGGTTAAGTCATTTACCGCTCTTGTTCTTTTTGATAATGGCGCATCACATTCATACATATCAAGGGAATTCGTGGATAAGTTTAAACTACCGACCCAAACCCTTAGGACCGCTTTCTTAGTAAGTTCACCTGGAGCAGAGTATATGGCTAGTCGATGGTGCGACAGATACCCCTAACCATTGGCAACCATGTTTTTTCGTCTGACCTAATTATCTTGGAGTCACAAGGATTGGATGTGATATTAGGAATGGACTGGATGTCAAAGTATGGAGGAAGCATTGACTGTGTTAGTAAGTCAATTTGTCTCACCACCCCGGAGGGAAAAAGGATCAAGTATATATCTAGGCATGCACCTAGAAGTAGTCAAGTAAATACCCTCATGGGAGTTGTTCAGGAGGAAGTGCCTGTAGTAAAGGATTACCTGGAAGTTTTTCCAGAGGAGTTACCAGGCATACCACCGGATCGAGATATCGAGTTTTTGATAGAGCTATTGCCAGGCACGGGGCCAATATCCAAGAGACCCTATCAGATGCCCGCAAATGATCTGGAGGAGATTAAGAAACAGATCAAGGAGTTATTGGAGAAAGGTTACATTCGACGGAGTTCATCACCATGGGGAGCCCCAGTACTTTTGGTTGAGAATAAGGATAAATCCCTAAGGATGGTTGTTGATTATCGAGCCTTGAATGAAGTGACGATCAAGAACAAGTACCCATTGCCGATGATCAATGATCTATTTGACCAGCTTCAAGGAGCTAAGGTGTTTTCAAACATCGATCTACGATCAGGATATCACCAGCTAAAGATACGGGAGAAGGATATACCAAAGACAACATTCACCACACGGTACGGGCTATACGAATATACGGTCATGTCGTTTGGACTGACTAACACCCCTGCCTATTTCATGAGCATGATGAACAAGGTGTTCATGGAATATTTGGATAAGTTTGTTGTGGTGTTGATTGATGATATAATGGTATATTCAAAGAATGAAGAGGAGCACAAGGAGCATTTGCGTTTAGTTCTCGAGAAACTCAAGGAACATCAGTTGTACGCCAAGTTCAGCAAATGCGAGTTTTGGTTGAAGGAAGTCGGATTCCTTGGACACGTTATATCAGGAGAAGGTATAGCAGTAGATCCCACCAAGGTTCAGTCAGTCACTGAATGGTTGGCACCCACTTCAGTTAGCGAGATCCGCGGTTTTCTTGGACTCGCAGGATACTATTGGAGATTCATTGAGAATTTTTCCAAGATCATGAAGCCAATGAAAGAATTGTTGAAGAAGGATACCAAGTTTAAATGGACGGAAGATTGCGAGGCAAGTTTCCAGGAGCTGAAGAAACGTTTGACTACATCCCCAGTGCTGACACTGCCAGAGATACGTAAGGATTTCTAAGTGTATTGTGACGCCTCTCGCTTAGGACTTGGAAGTGTGCTTATGCAGGACGGAAGAGTTGTTTCGTATGCCTCGCGACAACTGAAACCGCACGAGTTGAATTATGCCACGCATGATTTGGAGTTAGCAGCCATAGTGCATGTGTTGAAGACATGGATGCATTACCTTATTGGAAACCATTGTGATGTGTACACGGATCATAAGAGTTTGAAGTACATCTTCACCCAGAAGGAAATGAACCTTAGGCAGAGAAGATGGTTGGAGCTTATAAAGGATTATGACATGAAGCTGCACTATCATCCAGGAAAGGCCAATGTCGTAGCAGAAACTTTGAGCTGGAAGAGTTATGCTAATACCCTAGAAAGCATGGGATTGCCGAAGGAGTTAGCAGAGGATCTCCGGGAACTACGTTTGGAGATTGTTCCTAGAGGTTTTGTAGCAACAATGGAGGTTCATCCTACATTGTTAGGAAAGATTCGAGAAGCTCAGAAGGATGACAAAGAGATTGCCGAGATAAAAGATAAAATGAGCAAAGGAAAGGCCAAAGGTTTTCATGAGGATGAGCACGACACCTTATGGTTTGAGGACCGTGTTTACGTGCCCAATAACACAAAGATCAGGAAATTAATACTACAGGAGGCTCATGACTCACCATACTCGATACACCCCGGAAACACCAAGATGTATTTGGATTTGAAGGAATGTTTCTGGTGGACAGGGATAAAGAAGGATATCGCCGAGTATGTGGCCATATGTGATGTATGTCAGAGAGTGAAGGCAGAGCATCAAAAGCCAGCAGGATTTCTACAGCCTATGCCGATACCCGGATGGAAGGGGGATAAACTTGGCATGGATTTTATCACCGGATTTCCCAGGACCAAATCAGGCTATGATTCTATATGGGTAGTAGTTGACCGCTTGACCAAAGTGGCACACTTTATGCTAGTGTGTAGGATCGAAAGTATGTCTAGAGGGGGGTTATTAGACTAATTGACCCAATAAAAATCTAGCCTTTTCCCAATTTTAGTTCTTGGCAGATTTTAGCTATATTAGCACAAGTCAAGCAATCTTCACACAATTCAAGCAAGTATGCAAAAGAGTATATGAGCAGCGGAAAGTAAAGCATGCAACTTGCAAGAATGTAAATGGAAGGGTTCGGAGGATTCAAACGTAATTGGAGACACGGATGTTTTTGTCGTGGTTCCGATAGGTGGTGCTATCGTACATCCACGTTGATGGAGACTTCAACCCACGGAGGGTAACGGTTGCGCGAGTCCACGGAGGCCTCCACCCATGAAGGGTCCACGAAGGAGCAACCTTGTCTATTCCATCACGGCCGTCGCCCACGAAGGACTTGCCTCACTAGCGGTAGATCTTCATGAAGTAGGCGATCTCCTTGCCCTTACAAACTCCTTGGTTCAACTCCACAATCTTGTCGGAGGCTCCCAAGTGACACCTAGCCAATCTAGGAGACACCACTCTCCAAGAAGTAACAAATGGTGTGTTGATGATGAACTCCTTGCTCTTGTGCTTCAATTGATAGTCTCCCCAACACTCAACTCTCTCTCACAGGATTTGGATTTGGTGGAAAGAAGATTTGAGTGGAAAGCAACTTGAGGAAGGCTAGAGATCAAGATTCATATGGTTGGAATGGAATATCTTGACCTCAACACAAGTGTAGGTGGTTCTCTCTCAGAAAATGTGTATTGGAAGTGTAGGTATGTTCTGATGGCTCTTTCCACGAATGAAGAGTGGGTGGAGGGGTATATATAGCCTCCACACAGAATCTAACCGTTACACACAATTTGCCAAACTCGGTGGGACCGAATGGTTAAACTCGGTCGGACCGATTCAGCAAACCTAGTGACCGTTAGGATTTCCGATGGAACGGAGATGCAACTCGGTAGGACCGATATGGTTAGGGTTAGGGCATAACGTAATCTCGGTGTGACCGATTACACAAACTCGGTGGGACCGATTTTGGTAATAAGCTAACCAGAAAGTTGGTCAGGTAAACTCGGTGGGACCGATTCGCTCATCTCGGTGAGACCGAAATGTTACAAAAGGGAAACAAAGAGTTTACATTGCAATCTCGATGGGACCGATCGCTCATCTCGGTAAGACCGAAACATTACGAAGGGAAACAGAGAGATTACAATCCCATCTCGGTGAGACCGAGATCCCTATCGGTGAAACCGAATTGCTAGGGTTTGTGGCAGTGGCTATGACATTTGAAACTCGGTGGCGCCGGATAGAAAGAATCGGTGGGGCCGAGTTTGACTTTTGGTTTAGGTCAAATGTGGATGTGGGAAGGTAGTTGAGGGTTTTGGAGCATATCACTAAGCACTTTGAGCAAGCAAGCCATTAAGCAACACCTCATCCCTCCTTGATAGTATTGGCTTTTCCTATAGACTCAATGTGATCTTGGATCACTAAAATATAAAATGTAGAGTCTTGATCTTGAAGCTTGAGCCAAACTTTTTGTCCATAGAATTTTGAGGGATCCACTTTCCTCATCCATGCCATGCCATTCATTTAGCTTTTCCTGAAATATTAATCTTGGAATAATGTTAGCTCAATGAGCTATATGTTGTTAGGAATTACCAAAACCACCCGGGGATAGTTGCACTTTCAATCTCCCGCTTTTTTGGTAATTGATGACAACATATAGATCAAAGCTTCGACAAATGATAATAAGAGTGAAAGATATCGTCGCTTTGAGAAGTATGTGAAAAGCAAGAGCTCCCCCTAAATTTGTGCATATCTTAAGATTTGCTTTGGACTGCAAATGCACAATGAGTTAGGATCATGGGTTACTCTTCCATGTCACATACATCTTGGTGGAGCGCTCAAAATGATAAGAATTAAATACATACACTCATCACCAAGCAAAGTGAATGATCATATAAGGATAAGTAAGATAATATCATCTAACAAGCATAAGTGTAGCTTATGATCAACCACATGATCATCAATGTCTCACAGATAATAGCATAGCATCTCAAGCAATCAAAAGATAAACAAAGTTCAACCACCAAAGTAAGAGAGAATAAAAAGCAACGCTCTCTCTCGAAGCCTATGATCTATACATTTTTCTACCCCTTTGGCAACAAGTTACCAAAAAGTTCATAGAAAATGCATAGCACTAGAACGTCTCTCAGGCTTGGTCTTCAGGTGGTGGTGTCCGGAGAACTCCAAGGACGAAGGCTTTAGTCGAAGTAGACAGAGCTGATGGGGTAGGTGCTGGAGCTGGTGGCACTGAAGCTGTACCTGGTGCATATGAAGTGGCTCTAGTGTCTGGTACAGACACTGCAGCAGATCTCTGAGCTCGAGGCACTCTGGAAAATGCATCAGTGGTTGTCTTGCCCTTCCTCTCCTGCATGTCATCCTATAGCTGCTCCACAACAGACTGAATCTCGGTTACTTTGACATCTAAATCATCTTCTTCTTCCTTCGGAGCAATGATTAGTTTTGCCCGTTCCTCAATAGTTGAGTGGTACCTTGTACCTTCAGACATCCATACTATCCTGCCATCTGGATAGAAGTGTGTTGTGGAGTAGAATTGCATTATGAGCTCCTCATTCCACTTTGTGAGCTTCTGCCCAACAAAGTATGCAACTCCACAAGCACTGAAGCTATCAAACACACCAGGATAGTGTTCCTCATTTTCCTTGATATACTTCCAGTCGACTCACCTCATTTCACACACTATAGGCTTCTTGTCCAGCAGCACTGTCTCATAGAAATCATGTTGTTCCTTTGTGTGGAACCTATAATCAATAGCAGTCCTTCTCCTGGTAGCATATGGATCTGTCTCTCTCCATTTCCTCAGTCCTGAGTCTCTCCTGATCTTCATGTTCTCAGCCACAGGATGAGCATCATTGTGGTCTAGAATTTTTGGCTTCAATTTTCTCAGAACATGCTCTTCATCTTCTTCTTTAGCAACAATCTCAGGCACTGGGGCCTTGTTCTTCTCAGCAGCTGGTATGTTTCTGGTATTTCTCTTTGGTGCAGTCTTGGGCTTGGAGGCAACTTTGGGTGCTTCTTTGGGCTTTGATGTTGCAGCCCCTGTCCCGATAGCATCACCCATAAGCTTATGTGCCTTGGGTGCTGGTGCAGCAACCTCTTCTTCCTCTTCTTCTTCCATCATGGAAGCCTTTTGTAATGCCCTCGATTCGGCTATATCTCCCATGTGTCGAAGCATGACTTAGAGGCATAACCGCATTGAAAGCAATGTCGCAAGTGAGGTAATCTTCACACAACCCATGTAATACATAAGGGAAAAAGATACATAGTTGGCTTACAATCGCCACTTCACACAATTACATGAATAAAGCATTACATCAACCAGATACAATCAAGGTCCGACTACGGAATCAAAATAAAAGAAGAACCCCAAATGCGACACGGTCCCGATTGACCCCAACTGGGCTCCACTACTGATCAACTAGAACCAAAACAACATAAGGACAAGATCTTCATCGAACTCCTCCTGAGCTGGGTTGCGTCATCTGCACAGACTCATCGGCACCTGCAAACTGGTTTTGGAAGTATCTGTGAGCCACAGGGACTCAGCAATCTCGCACCCTCGCGATCAAGACTATTTAAGCTTATGGGTAAGGTAAAGGTATGAGGTGGAGCTGTAGCAAGCGACTAGTATATATGGTGGCTAACATACGCAAATGAGAGCGAGAAGAGAAGGCAAAGCACGGTCGATAAAAGTATGATCAAGAAGTGATCCTATACAACCTACGTCAAGCATAACTCCAACACCGTGTTCACTTCCCGGACTCCGCCGGAAAGCGACCATCATGGTTACACACGCGGTTGATGCATTTTAATTAAGGTCAACTTCAGGTTTTCTACAACCGGACATTAACAAATTCCCATTTGCCCATAACCGCGGGCACGGCTTTTGAAAGTTCAAATCCATGTAGGGGTGTCCCAACTTAGCCCATGACAAGCTCTCACGGTCAACGAAGGAATAGACCTCCTCCCGAGACATTCCGATCAGACTCGGTATCCCGGTTCTTCAAGACATCCTCGACAATGGTAAAACAAGTCCAGCAAGACCGCCCGATGCGCCGACGTCCTGATAGGAGCTGCACATATCTCGTTCTCAGGGCAACACCGGATGAACACTACGTACAGATAAAACCAGCCCTCAAGTTTCCCCGAGGTGGCGCCGCAAGTGGCTCTAGTTTGGACCAACACTTAGACAAGCACTGGCCCAAGGGGGTTAAAATAAAGATGACCCTCGGGATGCGCGACTCCCAAGGGAAAAAAGGCTAGGTGGCGAATGGTAAAACCAAGGTTGGGCCTTGCTGGAGGAGTTTTATTCAAAGCAAACTGTCAAGGGGTTCCCATTATAACCCAACCGCGTAAGGAACGCAAAATCCGGGAACATAACACCGATATGACGGAAACTAGGGTGGCAAGAGTGGAACAAAACACCAGGCATAAGGCCGAGCCTTCCACCCTTTACCAAGTATATATATGCATTAATTAAATAAGATATATTGTGATATCCCAACAAGTAACCAATGTTCCAACAAGGAACGAACTCCATGTTCCAACAAGGAACAAACTTTAATCTTCACCTGCAACTAACAACGCTATAAGAGGGGCTGAGCAAAGCGGTAACATAGCCAAACAACGGTTTGCTAGGACAAGGTGGGTTAGAGGCTTGGTTCAACAATATGGGAGGCATGATAAGCAAGTGGTAGGTATCGCAGCATAGGCATAGCAAAAGAGCGAGCAACTAAGCAAGCAAAGATAGAAGTGATTTCGCGGGTATGATCATCTTGCCTGAGATCCCGCAAGGAAGAAGAACGAGTCCATGAAGAAGACAAACGGATGTAGATGAACGGGTCCTTACAAACACGACGTTACCGGAACCAACCCGAAGAAGCAAACACCGGAAAGAAGCACACAACATAGTAAACAACCAACACATGAACATGGTATGATATGCGGGATGCGGTATGCGATGCATATGCATGATTTGCAAGGGAATGAATGAACCTGGACTCAACTTGGAAATCCAAGTGTGCCACTGGAAAGATGAGATGAAATCTCTTGAAAACGATATAAAGATCACAGGAATAGGAGTTACGGTTTGGAAATGGCGAGCAATTCAAATATGGCACCGGTCTGCGATATACAGCAAGTAGCCATCTAAATGCAACAAGATGAACATGATACAACACTCAAGCATGGCAACAAAATACATGGCACGGATCCATTCATGATTCTTAACAAAAGTCTAGCACTGAGCTACAGCCAAATCATCCATTAACAGGTTCAAACAAGCATGGCAAAAGAGCAAACGGTAAACAGATCTCAGACTTCGGGCAGACTTCGGAGCCTGGCATTTCAAATCAGATAGCACACTTCGGAGCATGAAAACTATATGCTACAGGACATGAACATGGCAAAGTAAAGCAAGGTATGGAACTACTCAAAGAGCTTAACAAAAGTCCCTTAGTGACCTTGAGCCAAAAGGGACCAGAAAATACAATTGCAAGCATGTGAACATGACAAAAACATAATCAGTTCTCAGAATTAGTGAAAACTGGAGCATGCTGAAAACAGATATCAAGTAGGCATGTTAACGAGCTCGATGCACTCACTACAGAGCAAGGCATGACAATCTAAGCATACACCCATCAAGAATACACATTACACAAGCTAGTCATGGCAAGAACAATAACATGGCATGCACAGATCAACTACAACATCTTCGGCAAAATCGCTAACAAGTAGACAATCTGCCCAGATTCATGAAATAGCAAAAGTAGAGCTCGATTGACTCATAGGGTGCTCCATAAATGCAAACAAAGACATGGATGGATAGAGCACTACAAGATTAACAAAACATCCTTACTGATCATCCTCAAAAGAGGCACGGATCACTAGGAAACAACATGAACATATGGCATAATGAGATAAACAGGTCAAGGACTTGGTGGAAATGCTTAGTCCCTGAAATCAGCATTGCCAAGTGCCTCACTTTGCAAGCTTGTTCTAGTCACCACACACATCACAAAAATACATGGGTTGCACCTCTAGAAAGATGTCAAAACCCTTAACAAAACATATGTAGAGCTCAGGGGCATATCATGCACACAATAATCATGGCAAAAATGACAAATATCTAAATGGAGCAGCAGATCTGACAATTATCTCAACTAACACTCTTCCAACAACATTTTTGGCATCAACATGAACTCAAATTAAAATTATGCAATGAGATGAAATGATGTACTCTCTGAGATGAACATTTTGGTATGTTATATGCCCAAAATGGATCTACGGATACAAAGTTACGGCACGATGAACATGGGCATATGGATCTGGGAATTTCGAGGACTTAGTGAAATTTTACCTCCGCGAAAGTCAACGCGGGACGGAGATATCCGAGACGAGGAGATCCGGATCTGGACAGGCGTTTGGATCGGGGAGTGGTGGATCTTGTCCATCCTCTCCGGATCCGGCGAGGAGGGGTTTCTCTGGCGAGGCGGGCGGCAACTCCGGCGAGGGTCGGCGGTGACCGGAGCCAGGTCCAGCGCGGCACTGCGGCGGCGTTCCAGCGAGGGTCGGTGGCGGCGCGAAGCACCCGAGGCGGCGGGGACGAAGGAGAGGCGCGGCGGCGCAGCGAGCGGGTCCGGCGACCGCGGGCGACATGGCGGCGGCCGGCGCGGCGATGCGCGGCGAGCGAGAAGGGCGGCGGGGCGGCGCGCAGCTCGGAACGGCCAGCGAGGCAAGGCGCGCGGCGGGACGGGCCCTACGCAGCCCGGTTCGGCCCCGGGGCGGGCCGGATCTGGGCCCCGGGTGGCCGGCGCGGTGGGAGGAGGAAGATGGCGACATGTCGCGCTGCTGTTGGCCCGGAGCGGTGGCGCGGCTGATGTGGCGGCCCCTGATTTGTCGGGGTGATGTGGCGGCGGGGTGGACATGTCCGGCCAGCATGGGGAGGAGTGTCCGGCGGCGCGGGGAGGAATTTTTAGGGTTTGGACTGCGAGATTTTTGGAGGGAGACACATATTTATAGGTAGAGGGAGCTAGGAGAGTCCAAAGGAGGTGCGGTTTTCGGCCACGTGATCGTGATCGAACGACCGAGATGATGGAGCAGGTTTAGGTGGGTTTTGGGCCAACATGGAAGGGTGTTGGGCTGCAACACACACGAGGCCTTTTTGGTCCCTCGGTTAACCGTTGGAGCATCAAACGAAGTCCAAATGGTACGAAACTTGACAGGCGGTCTATCGGTAGTAAACCAAGGCCTCTTGGCAAGTCTCGGTCCAATCCGGAAATGTTTAAACCCCCACACACGAGAAGAAGGTAGAAATGACCACCGGAGGAGATAGGAGCGCCGGAATGCAAAACGGACAACGGGGAAAATGCTCGGATGCAAGAGACGAACATGTATGCAAATGAAATGCACATGATGACATGATATGCAATGCATGACACGCAAGCAATGACAAGGCAACAACAGCGAATAACTAGAGGACACCTGGCACATCGGTCTCGGGGCGTTACACCTTTCCAATCACTCTAGCCATGGTCTCCTTGACCCTTTCCTTCCTTTTCTTTCCTTCTGCAGCAGGCTCTTTGGGTTGAGATTCCAAAGATGCTTGAGAGGATGCTCTGGCCTTAGACATTGGTTGTCTTCCTGCTGGCCTTTTGATCTTCATCCCTGGCTTAACTGCAGCTGAGCTGTACTCCTTCTTAACCACTTTCTTCTTTGATGTGGCCTCATCCTCAGTGGCCACATAGTCTTCATCCTCAGACTCTGAAGTTTTCTTCTTGCTTGCTCTAGTGGCAGCCTTTGGCAAATTGCTTGGGGTGCTCCTGCTACCATCATCTGAACTGCTAGAGGGACTAGTGCCCTCACTCAGGTGAACCTGCTCCTTTGACCTGTTCTGGCTGTCACTCTGGTCAGACATGTTGCAAACACTAACTGCAGACCCTGTGAATAGATTATAGATGAGATAGAGTGGATGAGCATCACAAAATACAGAGATTTTTGCAAAAGAATGAGTTAAAAACTTAGTTTTAGTTTTCCACAGAAAGCATTTCGGATCAACCGATTTGCAAACTCGGTGATACCGAGGCAGCTGTTGGAACCTAAACTAGTGAACTCGGTCAGACCGAGTCACAGTTCGGTGGCACCGAGACTGCTAGGGTTTCATAAAGTCCTGAACTCGGTCACACCGATTTGCAATTCTCGGTCAGACCGAGAACCACATCTGCAATGGCCTTGGCCGAATCGGTGGAACCGAGTTCTGCAACCCGGTGGGTCCGAGATGGTTTTGGCGGAAACCTAACCCTAAATTTTCGATTCAACTCTAATCTACGGAGTGTTTTGACTGGATAGAAGCATTTCAATCATGGTAAGAATCATAATGAACACAATGTGCTAGGAATCGGATGGGGATAGCACTGTGATCGAGTCCATACCCTAATTCGGCGATGAACTTGCAACGGCGGGGAAGAATTCCGTTGACGGCGGCGGAGACCAGCGACAGGAGGCGGCTGGCGATGAGGAGGACGATCTGGAGACCCAGGAGGCAGAGCGAGCTATGCGCGGGCGAAGGGGTTTCAGAGAAATTTCCAAAATTTTGCCCGTGAGTATATATAGCCCGAACCTGTCGGTGCGACCGAGTGGAACAACTTGGTGGCACCGAGATGCATAACTGTTGACAGTTACAGCAACTCGGTGTGACCGAAAAGTTCAAATCGGTTGCACCAAGATTGAAAACCTAGATCGACTTAGTGATCTCGGTATGACCGAAATGGAGGAATCGGTTAGACCGAAACACACAAAAAGTTTTGGAAGTTTAAGTCTATGACGAATCAGGGACTCCGAGTGCTCCTCACACATAGTGGTTCGAATCTGACTTGATCAAATTTTGTGATGTAGCATGAATAGAGTTTGAGACGATAAAAGCATAGATAGCTAGAGAGGATTCTTAGGCATTCTTGTCCATCCACTTGGCAAAAGAAAAGAAAACCAATCAATGAAAACAACAAGTGGATGTCCTCGAATGAGTAAAATATGCAATCAACATGCTCACACAATAAAATGGCAATTGAAATATGTGGCAAAGCATGCACAACCAATTCTAGCATCTATCAAACAATTTGCGATGACTAGGTCATCTATATATGAGTATATTTACTTAGGAGTCAAATGAGAACATTTGATCATAGGTCATACTCATCGTTTAAGCACAAGTGGGGTTACCACTTTTACATAAAGCATTGTTGTGTTCACACCATTAGAGTTGCTTTAGCTCAATTCTTAGAGTAAAGCTCCTCCTAGATGTGAGATCCCCCTTAAGAGGGATGAACTAACCTTGGGTTTTGTCGATGATGACTTCATGTAGATGTTGAAGATGTGGATGCTCAATGTTGATGTAGATCATTTGGAGCTATCCATTGGAGTGAGTTGCACTTTCAATGCCTACACGGGTTAGTCCCACAAGGAACAAACAAGGATATCCATAGACATAGAGTGATGCACACACAAGATGATGTCTATGAAAGCTTTTAGGTTACCTTGTCCCTTGTCTTACCAACAAGAGGGTTTGTGACTCCTTGAACTAGTGCAAGATGTGGAAGTTGATTGCACTTGTTCTTGCCAAGATGATAAGAGTGAAGTATGTTGGCGGAGTCACCCTCAAGAACTCTCCAGTTCTTCTTCTTCGGGATCCACACCATATTGATGGGAATCCTCGGTGTTGTAGTTGTACTTGATGAAGTGGAACTTGAAGTAGTCTTGGGAACCCACTTGACCAAGGCCTTAGGAGCTTCTTCAAATGCATCAATTTCCTCTTGAAGCTTGTCCTTGCCTTTTTGCTTGTGGTCTTGTGGTGGAAGATCATCTTGAGCTTGTGTCCCTTTGAGAGAAGTAGGATCATACTTCTCTTGTTGAGGAACAAACTTCGTCTTGGAGTATTGATCTTCTTCCCACTCAACTCCATTGGCATTGAACTTTCGTTCAAAACCAACACCTTGATTCTTTCGGTGCCTTCCTTGCTTGCGTACAATTTCCTCGAATTGCTTACTTCCGGCAAGGCTCTTGTAAACACCTTTCTCTATAATTCCCTTCAATAAGCTATTTTCTTGCTCAAGTGTAACTTGGCTAAGAGAATCATTCACTACTAGGGAAAAGCCTACCAGCAGCGAGGGTTTTGGGCCTCTCAGTAGCGCGGGCACCGGCGCTACTAATAAGGCGCTATAGCTAACATATAGCAATAGCGCCGGTTGTCCCACGCTACTGCTATACATGAATAGCTGTAGCGCTCTTTGGGAAAGGGCGCTACTGATATTATCTGCAGCGCTGTTTGCTGGGACGCACTACTGACATTGCGGCGCTACTGCTAAATTTCCCCCCTTGCTACTACTAGTTTATTTATTAGTTTTTTTCCTGCATATTTGTTTTGTATTTGTTTTGTATTTGAATAGGCTTTATACAATAATCTTTAGCATATCATACACATACAAATGTAATCATAGCATATACATACAATTAGTCTCATCAAATCATGTCATCATCATAATCATCATCCAACATAAAGTGGTCTCTCATCATCATCTCGAAAATAGCGATACAAGTCTCAAATGATATGCAAATACATCGTCATCCATCTAAACAATGATATACGCGAGAAGAGCTATCACTTTGAGAACATGAGTTCGTATCCCTCTTTCACATTAGCGTGAACCTCTAAACTAACTACTGCCTGTCGCTCGGAAACCGGAAGGGTCTGACACTCCGGCCACTTGTCGTATATATACTCCTGGCATAGCACTTCTTCGCCATCTATGATCTATGCACCTGCATCATCACATGAGTCGATGTTATGCAACATATATAGTTGACCAACAGAAAGAGACAGACTTGGCAAAAATAAAAACAACATATCATAAGCATAAATAACAAAGTTCATCGTACCCCAAAATGCGCTAACTAGAGTGATTTTCGCTAGTCGAGGAGGAGGACGGTTTAATTACATCACAAATAAAGTTTCACCATGCATAACTCAAAGTTTTGTCATACAGAAAGTATGGACTAAACGGACACATTGTCATATATCGACAATCACTCCAACATGTCGTTCCATCCATCCAAGTCAGGGAGATAGTCCCCGAGCCTAGTGAAAGGCTTCAGGTCGAGACGCTGAGAGGCTATCCATGTTCAGACGTCTTCCCGCGACATTTTTCCTTCTCCATAGAACATCCCTGTTTTTCCGACGACCTTCTTCATGATGATTTGGGCAAGTTCGCGCTGGATGTTATAGAACTCAGCTCGAAGTCAATGATCCTTGATATCTCCTATGTCCTTTGCCCATTGCAGAATATGGGCATCCCGGATCTAGGTGACATGCAAAGGTTCTGGTGATCCCATCTGTACTCCATCATGTGGTGTAGGACATAGAATCCATCATTAAGAGAATCGTTCGGTTGCTGGATGCAACAGAAGTCGGTCTTATGGCCGAAGGCGACCCTGCCGCCCCTTCTCTTCTTGTCCCTGACCTCTCCACCCCTTGCTTGGTAGTAAAACATAGCACTATCGAGAACATCCTTGATGTGGGTGTAATCCTTTTTGTGAATGTTCTTCAACGAGTCCAAGTAAAGAGCATGGGAGAATCGGGGGTAGAGGATGATGAGGACGGCGCGCCCGCCGCTGTGCAAAATAAGTCCTCAAATTAATTAGCCTCCACCGTGCAAATGAATGATTGAAATCGAAGGAAGGATAGCAGCATGGATGACTTACACGGGATGATAAGGCACGAGAATCGCCCCCTTGTCCTTATTGGTGAGCATGAAACTGACAATGTAATCCCTCGCGTATTCACGGTGATTTCCGCAGACTCCCAAGAAGCCCTCGTGCATGTAGTACGGGTCAGCGACACGGATATGAGATATCTGCTCAACCCCGATGATGTAGTTCATGTGCAAGGCATAAAGGCAGACAAACGTAAAATCCAGCTTCTTCACGTGAAACATGTCGAATATGTAATCGAATCGGAGGAAGAACTTATCCACGGGGAAGCTGTTGACGTATGACATTTGCCGCGGAATGTTAACCACGTAGAGTGGGTATCCTGGATCTTTCGAGGCGATGAGGTCTTTCTCTACCCGCAGCACATCGTCATGAAGTCTCTTTAGATCGCCGAATCTGGCCCGTAGCGTTGTTGCAGGTAGGATTGGTTGACCGGGGATATGCCATTTATCCGCACCGGGGATATCTATACGGTCCTGAAGCCGAGGCTGCTGAGGCAGCTGGATCATAGAAACAACTTTTTTGCCTTTCCTCGCTCTCTTCCTAAACTTCTTTACTACCGGAAGGTCGTCCATAATATGTTGAGATGGCAATTCAGGCACCGACTCATGACGCTCAAACCCTGAGGAGGCGTCAGTATAGACATACTGTTCAGCAGCACCATCGTCGTCCTCATCCTCATCCATGGCGACGTCATCAGCGACTAATGGAGCCTCCTCCTTACCCCGTCCGCTATCACCCAACCCGACACCCGACGATAATTGGGTAGGTGGGGTGTTGATGTTCATACCTTGCTGAGGCTGCATGCTCGTGGGTGTGCTCCCGGCTGCCTCCAGACGAAGCAGACTCTTTGGCCACAACATGACCCACCCAGCATTGCAACAATCACCAACCCGCCGCGGTGTCTCGTCGTCATCCCCCAGTAGTACTGGAGGAGGCAAATTCTCGTGGCCCGGTTTGACACTGGCCACGGAAACCTTGAAGACGTTTGGGGGGATCGGCCGGCTGTGGAACAATGGTTCCTTCGTCTCCATTATCGTCGCCTTCCCCACGTCCACCTTCTGGTCGCCGATGGTGTACAATATAGTGCACGGGGTTTCGTCGGCCTGCAAAGAAAAGTCTGCGACGTGAGACATCCGAAAGGCAACGAAAACGGGAGATTATACATTTATATTGAAGGGGGGCGGTGTGACAGATACCGTGAGGGCGTCGAGCTCAGCCAAAGACGAAGCACCTCCTAGCACATCTGGTGCGGGAGCCGGTGCGGGAGTAGGTGCAGCTGCAGGTGCTGGTGCAACGCTAGTCGAGCTGCTCCCCGCCAAGAAGTCAGCAAGGGGAAAGTCCGCTGCATCTTTTTTTGGATTTTGCCTGGTCCAATTGAAAACGGCCGGAACCAAGGTAGTAGAAATATCTAAAGCCACCTGTTTTGCGGCAGCTACCGCTGTTGCGACTGTCTTAGTTGATTTCTTCTCAACCGCAATCTCAACCCTCTTGTCGATGTTTTCTTCATTTAACCTCCGTCTTTCCTTTCTCTCCTCCGTGGTCTCACGGTAGTACTTCTTCCACATGGCGCCGTCTCCGACACCGTGCACGCGTCCATACGACGGTCGAGTATCCACCGGTTGTTGTTTCAATATGTTCAACGCCCGGTTGAATGGAGTGTCCCACTTGGGCCTCGCTAATGCCTCAGACGGCGAGTCGCTTTCGGCCGCAATATTGTGCTGCTCTCTCTACAAAAGGCACAACGATCGTTTACAAATATGACTAACGTGTGCTGTCGAATTGATCAGAAACTAAAATTACCAGCAGTCTCATGAACTCCTTAATGACCGGTGTTGTCTCATAAACCTTTTTCACTGGGTCCCAACGGTGCCGGGCCCTGAGGACATCACGCTCCTGCGGGACGGTGAACTCCGCCAAGGGGTCTGGGATGCCCAGACTCGCGGCTTCCGCGTCCTCCTTGGCCCATTTGGACCTCTTTCCGCCATAACCATGGCTTCCGAGGTGGTGGCTCCCGATGTTCCTCTCTTGAAGCCCCTTCATGTACTTAGACTTTTTTTTGGCATCTTCGGCCTCGCAAGCCTCCTTGAATATTTGAAACAGCTCTTCTGTGATTGTCGGATTATCCTTTACAATCTCGGAGTAGGGTTCCTTCTTGTCGCTGATCCTTGCTTTCACTCGATTTTTCCAGGCGGCCAACGCATTGCTAAACTTGGTCATGGCGTGTTTGTTTATCTTCTTCATTGTCGAGTCCTCATCTGGATCTTTATAATCCTTCTCATTCCGGCCCGGGAACAAGAATATCTAGTGAAACTTCTTTAGGAGGGAGCTCCTCATATTTTCTATCTTCTGTAGTTTCTCATCATTAATGGTGGCGGTTGTCCGTACGATGCAGCCTATTTGATTGCCGTAGCATCGACGCGCTTCCTCGGACGCCGTTCGCTCAAAATTGCCGTCGTCCACCTCCGTGACCACCACTCTAGTAGTCCTGAGTTTGTTAGGAACCCGTTGCCTCTTTGCTTTCGATTCTACACCGGCTCCGCTCCCCGAGGCAGCGCCGGTCTCAGTCTCGGCGCCGGTCTGCATCTGAGCGCCGGTCTGAGTCTGAGCGCCGGTCTCAGTCTCAGCACCGGTCTGCATGTCGGTCTCAGTCCCCGATGCCACTGGTGGGCCCAGCAATAACATCGGTTGATCATCGGTAAGGCTAAAAAATTCGTCTGCCGCCCGGTAGGCGTCGTCGCAATCACCAGAACCCTGTCCTTCATCGTTGCTAGTCATGTTTCCTATGATTAAATCTAGTCAATTAATTCTAGACCTAATAAAATGAATAATGACATAAAAAGGCCTATTGTTTTGCAAGAATGTTGACTCCTTCCTGGTGCGGCAAATCATGGGCACTCGATATGTCCTAGTTTGTAGCACACGTCATGCCAAAATTCATGGAAAATTTCGGCATGAGCTTTGCTAAAAAGTGGACAAATTGAGAACCTGAAATTTTCCGGAAAAGAAATGAATCAACATTCCGGCAAAACATAGGCCACTAAGCATCATTCCCTGCAAACAGTGTCCAAATATACACGAGCAACCACATGTGCAAACAGTGTACAAGAAAATTCATTTAACTACTAATAGAACAAAATTCAGTTAACTTTAGTGCTCTATAATGATGAAAGGAAAAAAATCAGTTAACTACTAATTTCATCCATTTAGGTTATTCATTTAACATCACCTAATTAACCTACTGTACCAATACTACTAGCAGCACTACTAACCTAATTAACCTAGCAAAACTCTAGTGCCCTAACTGAAAAACATCTAATTAACATCTAATTTTTTCTCTAAAATATAGAGAGAGATGAGTGAGGGGGAGGGGTGGGGGACTTACAGAGAGATGAGAGACGGTGGCGGGGAGGTGCTCGGTGACGGAGGCAGGGGTGGAGAGGGCGGGCTCGGGCATGGGAAAGGGTGGTCCTAGGCGGGCTCGGGTGGCGGTGAGGTGGAGGGCGCCGACAGTGACGTGGAGGGCGGCCTTGGGCGGCGGCTGTGAGGCTGGGGGCGGCCTCGGGCGGCGGCGGTGAGGCTGAGGGCGGCCTCGGGCGGCGGCGATGAGGCTGAGGGCGGCCTCGGGCGGCGGCGGTAAGGAGATGGCGGCGAGGGCGAGGGACGATTTGGGGAAGAATTGGTGGCCGGGGGCGGGGTGGGGGAAACCGCTGTTTAAGTGAAACGTAACGGTAGCGCGTTTCCGGAAACGCGCTATAGCTAAGTTAGCTATAGCGCGTTTACTGAAACTCGCTACTGCTATCCCTTTCTCCTTTTCCCCTTTTTTCTTTTATTTTTCTTTACATTTTATTTTTTCCCTTTCTCCTTTTTCTATTTCTTTCATTTTCATTTACTTTTCTACTTGTTTTTCACTTTATTTTATTTCCGTTAGCAGCAGCGCTTTACACGTAAGCGTGCTGCAGCTAAGGAGATTAGCAGTAGCGCTGGGCCATTATACGCGCTACTGCTAGGTTGGGCTAGCCATGTGCGCCCTGTTCGAACGTAGCAGCAGCGCTTTTTGCTAGTACGCGCTACTGCTAAAGTCATAGCAGTAGCACGGTTTATTCACGCGCGCTGCTACTAAGTAGCAGCAGCGCTTGATTTTGTACAGCGCTACTGGTAAAATTCTGTGTATAGGCTTTTCCCTAGTAGTGATTAGTGGAATCAAGAGAACTACTAGAAGCAACAATATTGGATTTAGCATGATTATTGTTACTACTAGAGGAAGAATCTTTCTTGTTCTTGTTACTAGACTTGACTTGAGGCATGTAAGTGGATAAGAGTAAACGCTTGGCAATGTAAGAAGAACTTTTCTTGCAAATATCATCATTGATTGCTTTTAAGAACTCATGCTCTTGCTCAAGGTTGAGCTTTTCAACGCGCAATTTCTCATGAGTCCTTAAAAGTTCTCGATGATCTCCTAAGATAGTTTCATGAGCTAACTTAAGAGTGTTTAGTTCTTTAGTTAGAGACTCAATCTTCTCCTTATCATTGTCATTCGTTTTATCTTGATTAGCATGATTAATTGACGTTTCATCATAGTATTCATCACTAGAGTTGTCAACAAGTAAATCATCATCACCTAACAAGTCATCTTCATCACTATTGAAATCAACATACTCGGGGTGTGATACCTTTGGGCCTTTAGCCATGAAGCATGTTCCAACTCCTTCATTTGGTGAATCAAATATGTCGTAGGAGTTGGTTGTCACAAGTGCTAGATCGGCAACACCTTCATCTTGAGTATATTCGGAGTCGGAGTGATAGCTTCTCTCGGAGTGGTTGTCGGAGTCGGAGCCGGATACCCATTCACCAACATGAGCTTGATGTCTTCGTTTTGTGTAGCTCCTTGATGACTTGTCCTTTCTTTCCAAATCCTTGCTTCTCTGTGAGGGTCTTCATTCATAACGATCATATCTGCTCCTTCTTTCTCTAGATGGTGATTCTTCTCTTCTACTTCTTCTCTTGGGAGAATCTTCTCTTCTCTTGTAGGGGGCCGTACACTCATTGGAATAGTGTCCGGGCCTTCCACAATTGTAGCAGTTTCTCTCTCGATAGAAGATCTTTTGTCATGGTAGGACCTTGATTTGGAGCTTCTCTCTTTGCTTCTACTCTTGTAGAACTTGTTGAAGTTCTTCACCATTAAGCTCAATTCTTCATTGAAGGTTTGTTTCTCACTCGATGATGTGGGGGCTTCACATGAGGCTTTGTAAGCACCACTTGATTTGTTGTGAAGTTCCTCTTTATCCTTGAGTGACATCTCATGAGCAACAATTCTTCCGATGACTTCCGTTGTCTTGAGATCTTTGTAATTGGGCATCATTTGGATCAATGTGCACACGGTATCATATTTTCCATCCAAGGCTCTTAGGATCTTCTTGATGATGAATCTATAGGTCATCTCTTCACACCCTAAGTCGGCAATCTCATTTGTAATAAGAGCAAGCCTAGAGTACATTTCAACGACACCTTCACCATCCTTCATTTTGAACTTGTCAAGTTGACTTTGAAGCACATCCAACTTGGATTCCTTGACGGAGTCGGTACCTTCATGCATGTCAATCAAAGTATCCCAAATTTCCTTTGCATTCTCAAGACGGCTGATTTTGTTGAATTCTTCGGGGCACAATCCATTGAAGAGGATAATACAAGCTTGAGCGTTGTATTGTAGCATCTTCAACTCATCCGCGGTAGCTTCACGATTTGGTTCTTTCCCATCAAAGAATTCACCTTGCAAGCCAACACACACAATAGCCCAAACGGCGGGGTTATGTCCAAGAATACGCATTTTCATCTTATGCTTCCAACTAGCAAAATTAGTACCATCAAAGTAAGGACCTCTACGGTGATAATTTCCCTCGCTAGACGCCATACTCTCCTAGGTTGTGAAACCAAGGCTATGACCATCAAAAGCTATGGAAATCAAAGCAAATGGAGACCAAAGCTCTGATACCACTTGTAGGATCGAAAGTATGTCTAGAGGGGGGTAATTAGACTGCTTGACCCAATAAAAATCTAGCCTTTTCCCAATTTTAGTTCTTGGCAGATTTTAGCTATCTTAGCACAAGTCAAGCAATCTTCACACAATTCAAGCAAGCATGCAAAAGAGTATATGAGCAGTGGAAAGTAAAGCATGCAACTTGTAAGAATGTAAAGGGAAGGATTTGGAGGATTCAAACGCAATTGGAGACACGGATGTTTTTGTCGTGGTTCCGATAGGTGGTGCTATCATACATCCACGTTGATGGAGACTTCAACCCACGGAGGGTAACGGTTGCGTGAGTCCACAGAGGGATCCACCTATGAAGGGTCCACGAAGAAGCAACCTTGTCTATTCCATCACGGCCGTCGCCCACGAAGGACTTGCCTCACTAGCGGTAGATCTTCACGAAGTAGGCGATCTCCTTGCCCTTACAAACTCCTTGGTTCAAATCCACAATCTTGTTGGAGGCTCCCAAGTGACACCTAGCCAATCTAGGAGACACCACTCTCCAAGAAGTAACAAATGGTGTGTTGATGATGAACTCCTTGCTCTTGTGCTTCAAATGATAGTCTCCCCAACACTCAACTCTCTCTCACAGGATTTGGATTTGGTGGAAAAAATATTTGAGTGGAAAGCAACTTGAGGAAGGCTAGAGATCAAGATTCATATGGTTGGAATGGAATATCTTGACCTCAACACAAGTGTAGGTGGTTCTCTCTCAGAAAATGTGTATTGGAAGTGTAGGTATGTTCTGATGGCTCTCTCCACGAATGAAGAGTGGGTGGAGGGGTATATATAGCCTCCACACAGAATCTAACCGTTACACACAATTTGCCAAACTCGGTGGGACCGAATGGTTAAACTCGGTCGGACCAATTCAGTAAACCTAGTGACCGTTAGGATTTTTGGTGGAACTGAGATGCAACTCGGTAGGACTGATATGGTTAGGGTTAGGGCATAACGTAATCTCAGTGTGACCGATTACACAAACTCGGTGGCACCGATTTTGGTAATAAGCTAACCAGATAGTTGGTCAGGTAAACTCGGTGGGACCGATTCGCTCATCTCGGTGAGACCGAAATGTTACAGAAGGGAAACAGAGAGTTCACATTGCAATCTCGGTGGGACCGATCGCTCATCTTAGTAAGACCGAAACGTTATGAAGGGAAACAGAGAGATTACAATCCCATCTCGGTGAGACCGAGATCCCTATCGGTGAAACCGAATTGCTAGGGTTTGTGGCAGTGGCTATGACATTTGAAACTCGGTGGCGCCGGATAGAAAGAATCGGTGGGGCCGAGTTTGACTTTTGGTTTAGGTTAAATGTGGGTGTGGGAAGGTAGTTGAGGGTTTTGGAGGATATCACTAAGCACTTTGAGCAAGCAAGCCATTAAGCAACACCTCATCCCTCCTTGATAGTATTGGCTTTTCCTATAGACTCAATGTGATCTTGGATCACTAAAATATAAAATGTAGAGTCTTGATCTTGAAGCTTGAGCCAAAAATTTTGTCCTTAGAATTTTGAGGGATCCACTTTCCTCACCAATGCCATGCCATTCATTTAGCTTTTCCTGAAATATTAATCTTGGAATAATGTTAGCTCAATGAGCTATATGTTGTTAGGAATTACCAAAACCACCCGGGGATAGTTGCACTTTCATAGTGAAAACAACTTACACCAGTGCAAAGTTGGCCAAGATATATATGACCAGGATCGTATGTCTGCATGGAGTTCCGAGGACCATCCTATCGGATAGAGGGACATAGTTTACCTCAAAGTTTTGGCACCAGCTGCACAAGACTTTGGGAACGAGATTGGAATTCAGTACAGCATTTCAACCGCGGATGGATGGACAGACCGAGAGAGTCAATCAGATTCTGGAGGACATGTTGAGAGCCTGTGCTCTAGATTATGGATCTAGTTATGATGACAATTTGCCTTACGCAGAGTTCTCGTACAACTATAGTTACCAAGCCAGTTTTAAGATGGCACCATTCGAAGCCCTGTATGGACGAAGGTGCAGAACACCGTTAATGTGGGATGAAGTTGGAGACCGACAATTGTTTGGACCAGACTTGATCAAAGAGTCTGAGGAGAAAGTTAAACTGATTCGAGATAGAATGAAGATAGCTTAGTCCAGACAGAAGAGTTATACAGATTCAAAATGCAAGGAGGTAACCTATGAAATTGGAGATAGAGCATATCTTCGAGTATCACCTTTGCGAGGAGTGAAACGTTTTGGAGTTAAGGGAAAGTTAGCCCCGAGATTTGTAGGACAGTATCGTGTTTTGGAACGGATGGGAGAAGTTGCCTACACGTTGGAGTTACCTGAAGGACTGTTAGGCGTTCACGATGTGTTTCACGTTTCTCAGTTGAAGAAGTGCCATGCTGAGATGGCCGATATACCGCTAAGAGATACCGTACCCTTGGAGGAGATTCAGTTGGACAATGATTTGACATATGAGGAGAGGCCAGTCAAGATTTTGGAGTTTGCCAGTCGAGTCACCCGCAACAAGGTTACGAAGTTTTTCAAAGTTCAATGGAGCCACCATACCGAGGATGAAGCCACTTGGGAACGAGAGGATGACCTTCGTAAAGACCACCCAGACCTATTTTCTAGCCAACCCGAATCTCGAGGGCGAGATTCATCTTAAGGGGGGTAGGTTTGTAACATCCCAAATTTTCAATTTGGTATGTTATGCATTAGATCATCATTGCATATCATATTTTACTACATTTTGGCTGATCCTAGAAATTCTAAGCAACTCAAGGACCCACGGAGAGAGTGGGGATTTTGTCATTTTCATATTTGAGCTTTTCTCGAATTATGAAAAGAGGATCGCTTGATTTTAATTTTATTTCTCTGAAATATTTCTTTTATAAAAACATAAAAGATAGAGGATAAAATGACTTCCTCAAAATAAAGAAATACCATAGATTTAATATTAAAATCAAATAAGTTTTTTATACGTAGTTTTTTTGCTATTTTATTTGAATTAGGAAAAATATGCGTTTTTCAAAATACCATTTTAGGCCCAAATAAATATTCACCTTGTCCGGCTTATTTTTAGAGGACGGGGAAAATTTATTTCGGGATTATTGGAGTCCGTTTAGTATTTCTTTTCTTTCTTTTTCTACACGTCTGAATTGTTTTAAAAAACGCGAACCGACCTAACCGGGCTGTGTCCGTCTAGGACTCTTGGCCCGGCCAGCCTTATAAGCCGGGGGAGCCGCCCCTTAGCCCACCCCACACCCCCGCCCTAGCCGCACGAGCCGCCGCTGCCGCCGCGCCCTGCTGGAGCCGCACGCCGCCGCTGACGCTGCCGGTAACCGTCGCCGCCGCCGTCGGTTTTCTACGGAAAACCGATCGGTTTTCTTTAGACCCCACAATTTTATTTTTAGTAGATTGGTTTTTTTGGTTTAGTTATTTATCGGACATTCGTCCGTACGTTCGTTTTTATGAACGGTCAGCGAACACTCGTTCGTTAGCTTGTTCGTCAGTTTTCTTTAATCGGATTTTTCCTCAATTATTTCTGATCGCGATTTCTGATCCGATTTTTGTTCTAATTTATCTTTTCGCTCGTTTGTCGGAATCAGGTGATTCAAGCGCCTAGATCTTCGTCTCGATACCCTCTTTCCGTTTAACCAACTTGAACAAGCTTTTGCTACTATAATATTTGACCTAGGTCCAGATTAGTAAACGGATCTTGTTTCTTTCGCCGTTTGAGTTTCATTGCTCCATTCGATTTGATTCTTTTTCCAAATCGGAGTTCTTAAGTTGAACTTTCTGGTTAGATCTTCTTATTTGAGATTTACCCATGTTTCTTTGCTTGAGTGCTTATGTATGCTATTTTTTGTTTGTGATAGAATTACGGGAGTGCGAAGCTTGTTATTTGGAGTATCTAGGTTACGCGGATCGTCAGCAAGGCAAGTAACACTTTGATCAAATCCCTTTATCACCCAGTTTTTATGCATTAGTTCCAATCCTCAAACATTGCATGGTTATGATGGCATTAACTTGTGGGTTGGGAAGTAGTTGATGTGGAAGAACCTATTGCCCTGTTACATTCAAACCCTTGGGAGTTACTTCTACGTGTTGCTTATATTGCTATGCTATGCTCGTAGACGTGGTTTGGGTGAGTGAAATCCATGACAGATGTGATATTGTTAATTAATGGTTCAACTTAAGGTGGCAACTTGAATACACATCTAGGTGGATTGAGGCACCTGGAGTACCCAGTGTTGCCTGTATTTTTTGGAGATCCCGGGGTTCCGTGTGATTTTCCTATGGACTGCCACCCAGGCTCAAAGGGAACTAAGATTATTCATGCTATAAACTTTTGTGTGCAGCCACAAGCTATTATGGGCTCTAGCATAGTTGAGTAAGTTACGTGAAGCTCTTGAAGAGGTGGATCAGCAGGTAGTGGGTTGTAGGTTTGGTATGGTCTACTCGGAGTAGAGAGTTAATGTTTCTAAAAGACTGTGTCTCGATCATCCGTTTCTCAAACACCATGTAGTGCGAGAAATCCAATGGAGGCGATTGAGTCTTGTGGGGAAAAGTGCGCAAACCTCTGCAGAGTGTACAAACTAATCATGGTTAGCCGTGTCCCCGGTTATGGACATCTTGAGTATCTAGTACTTGGAGTATCTTAAGTATCTCATCACTCTTAAATTAATATTGTTGGGTTGATAATTACTTTAATTGGGATTGAGTTGGAGGAACCTTCTCAATGATATTTCAACTACCATGATAGTTAAATAAAATCTATTCCTTTGCTGTAGGGAAAAATTGGCTTTTCGCAAAACTGTAACCATAGAGCTTTTCCACCAGCCAAATATGCATGTAGTGATAGCATTTTCTATTCTTGCTCTACTGTGTTACTTTGCCAGCGTATTCCATGTGCTGACCCATTTTTGGGCTGCAACGTATTATGTTGCAGACTTTTCAGACGAGGAGTAAGGTTCGTTAGGTCATCGCCGGGCAGCTCAGCTATGCCGTTGGAGTTGATGGACTCACTAATCTTCCAAGCCTTCCGCTGTTATCGTATTAGATGGCCTTAAGCCATATTTACTGTAATAAGTTCTCTTTGGAGACATCCGATGTAATAAGTGTGTGATTGCTACTCTGTTATAAATCCTCGAGTACTGTGTGTGTCAGCATTACCGATCCAGGGATGACACTGAAAGCACAGAGACTTGGCCATTTGTGGTCGGGTCGCTACAATATTTTCAGATTACAAAAACCTATATCTACCATCCATATTGCACTTGTATCACCATCTCTTCACCGAATTAGTGCACCTATACAATTTACCATTGTATTGGGTGTGTTGGTGACACAAGAGACTCTTTGTTATTTGGTTGCAGGGTTGTTTGAGAGAGACCATCTTCATCCTACTCCTCCCATGGATTGATAAACCTTAGGTCATCCACTTGAGGGAAATTTGTTGCTGTCCTACAAACCTCTGCACTTGGAGGCCCAACAACGTCTACAAGAAGAAGGTTGTGTAGTAGACATCAGAGGTATTGTCAACCCCTCTTACGCGTCGGGTTGCAAGTATTTGTTCTTTGTGTGCAGGTACCGTTTACATAGTGTTGCTTGGTTCTCCTACTAGATTGATACCTTGGTTTTGCAACTTAGGGAAATACTTACCATAGCTGTGCTGCATCATCCTTCCTCTTTAGGGAAATACCGACGTAGTCTAGCCATGTCATTAACCATCAACAGTTGATGCTCCTTCTTGATTTCTACCTCTGTCGATTTCAGCATCGCGAAGAGATCGTGAATCGTTTTCGTCATCCCTTGCATATTATAGTTCATCGCGAAGCCTTTATAGCTTGGTGGCATTGACTGAAGAAATCTGTCAATAAGACTCTCAACTAGAAGATCAATTCACAACAGAGGCAAGTGGTTACGATACCCAGACATTTTGAGTATGTGTTCACTGACAAAATTGTTCTCCTCCATCCTACAGCTAAAGAACTTGTTGGAGATTTCATATCTCTCAACCCGGGCATTTGCTTGAAATATTAACTTCAGCTCTTGGAACATATCATATGCTTCGTGGCGTTCAAAATGCTTTTGAAGTCCCGGTTCTAAGCCGTAAAGCATGTCACACTAAACTATTGAGAACTCATCAGATCGAGCCTGTCAGACGTTAATAACATCTGCATCAGCTCCTGTAGCAGGTCTGTCACCTAGCGGTGCATCAAGGATATAATTCTTCTATGCAGCAATGAGGATAATCCTCAAGTTACGGACCTAGTCTGTGTAGTTGCTACCATCATATTTCAACTTAGCTTTCTCTTGGAACGCATTAAAATTCAAGGGAATGGTAGCACGGGCCGTTGATCTACAACATAAATATGCAAAAACTATTAAGACTAAGTTCATGATAAATTTTAGTTCAAATAATCAAATTACTAATGAACTCTCACTTAAATCAACATCCCAAGTTGTCTAAGTGACACATGATCCAAATCAACTAACTCGTGTCCGATCATCATGTGAGATGGGGTAATCTTCAATGGTGAACATCTCTATGTTGATCATATCTACTATATGAATCACGTTCGACCTTTCGGTCTCCAGTATTCCAAGAGCATGTATGTACATGCTAGGCTCGTCAAGTTTAACCCAAGTATTCTGCATGTGCAAAACTGGCTTACACCAATTGTATGTGAACGTAGAGTCTATCACACCCGATAATCACAAGGTGCTTCGAAAGGACGAACCTTAGCAATGGTGCATACTCAGGGAGAGCACTTTTATCTTGAAATAAAGTGAAGGGGTCATCTTATAATGCTACCGTCGTTCTAAGCAAAATAAGACGCATAAAATAGAAACATCACATGCAATAAAAAATATGTGACATGATATGGCCATCATCATCTTGCACTTTTGATTGTTGGAAATATGCCCTAGAGGCAATAATAAAATGGTTATTATTATATTTCCTTGTTCATGATAATTGTCTATTGTTCATGCTATAATTGTGTTATCCGGAAATCGTAATACATGTGTGAATACATAGACCACAACACGTCCCTAGTGAGCCTCTAGTTGACTAGCTCGTTGATCAAAAGATAGTCATGGTTTCCTGACTATGGACATTAGATGTCATTGATAACGGGATCACATCATTAGGAGAATGATGTGATGGACAAGACCCAATCCTAAGCATAGCTCAAAGATCGTGTAGTTCGTTTTCTATAGCTTTTCCGAATGTTAAGTTTCATTTCCTTAGACCATGAGATTGTGCAACTCCCGGATAACGTAGGAGTGCTTTGGGTGTGCCAAACGTCACAACGTAACTGGGTGACTATAAAGGTGCACTACGGGTACCTCCGAAAGTGTCTGTTGGGTTGGCACGAATCGAGACTGGGATTTGTCACTTCGTATGACGGAGAGGTATCTCTGGGCCCACTCGGTAATGCATCATCATAATGAGCTCAATGTGACCAAGTGATTGATCACGGGATCATGCATTACAGTACGAGTAAAGTGACTTGCCAGTAATGATATTGAACGAGGTATTGGGATACCGATGATCGAGTCTCGGGCAAGTAACGTACCGATTGACAAAGGGAATTGTATACGGGATTGATTGAATGCTCGACATCGTGGTTCATCCGATGAGATCATCAAGGAGCATGTGGGAGACAACATGGGTATCCAGATCCCGCTGTTGGTTATTGACCGGAGAGTCATCTCGGTCATGTCTGCGTGTCTCCCGAACCCGTAGGGTCTACACACTTAAGGTTCGGTGACGCTAGGGTTGTAGAGATATTAGTATGCGGTAACCAGAAAGTTGTTCGGAGTCCCGGATGAGATCCCGGACGTCACGAGGAGTTCCGGAATGGTCCAGAGGTGAAGTATTATATATAGGAAGTCCAGTTTCGGCCATCGGGAAATTTTCGGGGTCACCGGTATTGTACTGGGACCACCGAAAGGGTCCCGGGGGTCCACCGGGTGGGGCCACCTATCTCGGAGGGCCCCATGGGCTGAAGTGGGAGGGGAACCAGCCCTTGGTGGGCTGGTGCGCCCCCCATGGGCCTTCCCCTGCGCCTAGGGTTGGAAACCCTAGGGGTGGGGGGCGCCCCACTTGGCTTGGCCGCCGCCCCCCTTGGAGATCCCATCTCCTAGGGCTGGCGCCCTCCCTAGGGGTCCTATATATAGTGGGGGGAGGAAGGGCAACCGCACCCTAGCCCCTGGCGCCTTCCTCTCCCTCCCGTGACACCTCTCCCTCTCGCTAAGCTTGGCGAAGCCCTGCCGAGATCACCGTTACTTCCACCACCACGCCATCGTGCTGCTGGATCTCCATCAACCTCTCCTTCCCCCTTGCTGCATCAAGTTGGAGGAGACGTCTTCCCAACCGTACGTGTGTTGAACGCGGAAGTGCCGTCCGTTCGGCGCTAGGTCATCGGTGATTTGGATCACGACGAGTACGACTCCATCAACCCCGTTCTCTTGAACGCTTCCGCTCGCAATCTACAAGGGTATGTAGATGTACTCCCCTCTCCCTCGTTGCTAGATGACTCCATAGATTGATCTTGGTGATGCGTACAAATTTTTAAAATTCTGCTACATTCCCCAACAGTGGCATCATGAGCTAGATCTATGTGTAGTTTCTATGCACGAGTAGAACACAAAGCAGTTGTGGGCGTCGATATTGTCAATTTACTTGTCGTTACTAGTCTTATCTTGATTCGGCGGCATCGTGGGATGAAGCAGCCCGGACCGACCTTACACGTACGCTTACGTGAGACTGGCTCCACCGACTGACATGCACTAGTTGCATAAGGTGGCTAGCGGGTGTCTGTCTCTCCCACTTTAGTCGGATCGGATTCGATGAAAAGGGTCCTTATGAAGGGTAAATAGAAATTGGCATATCACGTTGTGGTTTTGGCGTAGGTAAGAAACGTTCTTGCTAGAAACCTATAGCAGCCACGTAAAAACTTGCAACAACAATTAGAGGACGTCTAACTTGTTTTTGCAGCATGTGTCATGTGATGTGATATGGCCAAAAGGATGTGATGAATGATATATGTGATGTATGAGATTGATCATGTTCTTGTAATAGGAATCACGACTTGCATGTCGATGAGTATGACAACCGGCAGGAGCCATAGGAGTTGTCTTAATTTATTTATGACCTGCGTGTCAACATAAACGTCATGTAATTACTTTACTTTATTGCTAAAGCGTTAGCCATAGTAGTAGAAGTAATAGATGATGAGACAACTTCAAGAAGACACGATGAGGGAGATCATGATGATGGAGATCATGGTGTCATGCCGGTAACAACAATGATCATGGAGCCCCGAAGATGGAGATCGAAAGGAGCAAATGATATTGGCCATATCATGTCACTATTTGATTGCATGTGATGTTTATCATGTTTTACATCTTATTTTCTTAGAACGACGGTAGCTTAAATAAGATGATCCCTTGTAATAATTTCAAGAAAGTGTTCCCCCTAACTGTGCACCGTTGCGAAGGTTCATTGTTTCGAAGCACCACGTGATGATCGGGTGTGATAGATTCTAACATTCGAATACAAGGGGTGTAAGCCAGATTTACACACGCAATACACTTTGGTTGACTTGACGAGCCTAGCATGTACAGACATGGCCTCGGAACACGGAAGACCGAAAGGTCGAGCATGAGTCGTATAGAAGATACGATCAACATGAAGATGTTCACCGATGTTGATTAGTCCGTCTCACGTGATGATCGGACACGGCCTAGTTGACTCGGATCATGTTTCACTTAGATGACTAGAGGGATGTCTATCTGAGTGGGAGTTCATTGAATAATTTGATTAGATGAACTTAATTATCATGAACTTAGTCTAAAATCTTTACAATATGTCTTGTAGATCAAATGGCCCACATTGCCCTCAACTTCAACGCGTTCCTAGAGAAAACCAAGCTGAAAGATGATGGCAGCAACTATACGGACTGGGTCCGGAACCTGAGGATCATCCTCATAGCTGCCAAGAAAGATTATGTCCTTGAAGCACCACTAGGTGACACACCCATCCCAGAGAACCAAGACGTTATGAACGCTTGGCAGTCACGTGCTGATGATTACTCCCTCGTTCAGTGTGGCATGCTTTACAACTTAAACCGGGGCTCCAAAAGCATTTTGAGCAACACGGAGCATATGAGATGTTCGAAGAGCTGAAAATGGTTTTCCAAGCTCATGCCCGGGTCGAGAGATATGAATTCTCCAAAAATTTCTTCAGTTGTAAGATGGAGGAAAATAGTTCTGTCAGTGAGCACATACTCAAAATGTCTGGGTTGCATAACCGCTTGACTCAGCTGGGAGTTAATCTCCCGGATGATGCGGTCCTTGACAGAATCCTTCAGTCGCTTCCACCGAGCTACAAGAGCTTTGTGATGAACTTCAATATGCAGGGGATGGAAAAGACCATTCCTAAGGTATATTCAATGCTGAAATCAGCGGAGGTGGAGATAAAAAAGGAACATCAAGTGTTGATGGTTAATAAAACCACTATGTTTAAGAAAGGCAAGGGTAAGAAGAACTTCAAGGAGGACGGCAAGGGGGTTGTCGCGCCCGGTAAGCAAGCTGTCGGGAAGAAGCCAAAGAATGGACCCAAGCCCAAGACTGAGTGTTTTTATTGCAAGAGAAGTGGTCACTGGAAGCGGAACTGCCCCAAATACTTAGCGGACAAGAAGGCCGGCAACACTAAAGGTATATGTGATATACATGTAATTGATGTGTACCTTAACAGTACTCGTAGTAGCTCCTGGGTATTTGATACCGATGCAGTTGCTCACATTTGTAACTCAAAGCAGGAGCTGCGGAATAAGCGGAGACTGGCAAAGGACGAGGTGATGATGCGCGTCGGGAATGGTTCCAAGGTCGATGTGATCGCCGTCGGCACGCTACCTCTATATTTACCTACGGGATTAGTTTTAAACCTCAATAATTGTTATTTGGTGCCAGCTTTGAGCATGAACATTGTATCAGGATCTCGTTTAATTTGATATGGCTACTCATTTAAATCCGAGAATAATGGTTGTTCTATTTATATGAGAGATATGTTTTATGGTCATGCTCCGCTGGTGAATGGTTTATTCTTAATGAATCTCGAGCGTAATGTTACACATATTCATAGTGTGAATACCAAAAGATGTAAGGTTGATAATGATAGTCCCACATACTTCTGGCACTGCCGCCTTGGTCACATAGGTGTCAAACGCATGAAGAAGCTCCATGCAGATGGACTTTTGGATTCTCTTGATTACGAATCATTTGACACGTGCGAACCATGCCTCATGGGTAAAATGACCAAGGCTCCGTTCTCAGGAACAATGGAGGGAGCAACCAACTTATTGGAAATCATACATACTGATGTGTGCGGTCCAATGAGTGTTGAGGCTCGCGGTGGCTATCTTTATGTTCTCACCCTCACTGATGACTTGAGTAGATATGGGTATGTCTACTTAATGGAACACAAGTTTGAGACCTTTGAAAAGTTCAAGGAATTTCAGAGTCGGGTTGAGAATCAACATGACAGAAAAATCAAGTTCTTGCGATCAGATCGTGGGGGAGAATACTTGAGTCACGAATTTGGCACGCACTTAAGGAAATGTGGAATAGTTTCACAACTCACGCCGCCTGGAACAGCTCAGTGTAATGGTGTGTCCGAACGTCGTAATCGCACTTTATTGGATATGGTGCGATCTATGATGTCTCTTACCGATCTACCACTGCCATTTTGGGGCTATGCTTTAGAGACTGCCGCATTCACTTTAAATAGGGCTCCATCGAAATCCGTTGAGACGACACCGTATGAATTATGGTTTGGGAAAAACCTAAGCTGTCGTTTCTAAAAGTTTGGGGATGCGATGCTTATGTCAAGAAAGTTCAACCTGAAAACCTCGAACCCAAATCGGAAAAATGCGTCTTCATAGGATACCCTAAAGAAACTATTGGGTATACCTTCTACCTCAGATCCGAAGGCAAGATCTTTGTTGCCAAGAATGGATCCTTTCTAGAGAAAGAGTTTCTCTCGAAAGAAGAAAGTGGGAGGAAAGTAGAACTTGATGAAGTATTGCCTCTTGAACCGGAGAGTGGCGCAGCTCAGGAAATTGTTCCTGAGGTGCCTGCACCGACTAGAGAGGAAGTTAATGATGATGATCATGAAACTTCATATCAAGTTGCTACTGAACTTCGTAGGTCCACAAGGACACGTTCCACACCAGAGTGGTACGGCAACCCTGTCTTGGAAATCATGTCGTTAGACAACGGTGAACCTTCGAACTATGAAGAAGCGATGGCGGGCCCAGATTCCAACAAATAGCTGGAAGCCATGAAATCCGAGATAGGATCCATGTATGAAAACGAAGTATGGACTTTGACTGACTTGCCCGATGATCGGCGAGCCATAGAAAATAAATGGATCTTTAAGAAGAAGACAGACGCGGATGGTAATGTAACCATCTATAAAGCTCGGCTTGTCGCTAAGGGTTATCGACAAGTTCAAGGGGTTGACTACAATGAGACTTTCTCACCCGTAGCGAAGCTGAAGTCCGTCCGAATCATGTTAGCAATTGCCGTATTCTATGATTATGAGATATGGCAAATGGACGTCAAAACGGCATTCCTTAATGGTTTCCTTAAGGAAGAATTGTATATGATGCAGCCGGAAGGTTTTGTCGACCTAAGAATGCTGACAAGGTGTGCAAGCTCCAATGCTCGATCTATGGGCTGGTGCAAGCATCTCGGAGTTGGAACATTCATTTTGATGAGATGATCAAAGCATTTGGGTTTACATAGACTTATGGAGAAGCCTGCATTTACAAGAAAGTGAGTGGGAGCTCTGTAGCATTTCTCATATTGTATGTGGATGACATATTGTTGATGGGAAATGATATAGAATTCTTGGAAAGCATAAAGGCCTACTTGAACAAGTGTTTTTCAATGAAGGATCTTGGAGAAGCTGCTTACATATTAGGCATCAAGATCTATAGAGATAGATCGAGACACCTGATTGGTCTTTCACAAAGTATGTACCTTGACAAGATAGTGAAGAAGTTCAATATGGATCAGTCAAAGAAGGGGTTCTTGCCTATATTGCAAGGTACGAGATTGAGCACGGCTCAATGCCCGACCACGACAGAAGATAGAGAAAAGATGAGTGTCGTCCCCTATGCCTCGGCCACAGGGTCTATCATGTATGCTATGCTGTGTACCAGACCTGATGTAAACCTTGCCGTAAGTCTGGTAGGAAGGTACCAAAGTAATCCCGGCATGGAACATTGGACAGCGGTCAAGAATATCCTGAAGTACCTGAAGAGGACTAAGGATATGTTTCTCGTTTATGGAGGTGATGAAGAGCTCATTGTAAAGGGTTACATCGATGCTAGTTCGACACAGATCTCGATGACTCTAAGTCACAAACCGGATACGTGTATATTTTGAATGGTGAGGCAGTAAGCTGGTGCAGTTGCAAGCAAAGCGTTGTGGTGGGATCTACATGTGAAGAGGAGTACATGGCAGCCTTAGAGGCAGCACGAGAAGCAATCTGGGTGAAGGAGTTCATTACCGACCTAGGAGTCATTCCCAATGCGTCGGGCCCGATGACTCTCTTCTGTGACAACACTAGAGCTATTGCCCTTGCCAAGGAGCCCAGGTTTCACAGGAAGACCAGGCATATCCAGCGTCACTTCAATTCCATTCGTGAAAGTGTTCAAAATGGAGACATAGATATTTGTAAAGTACATACGGACCTGAATGTAGCAGATCCGTTGACTAAACCTCTCCCTAGAGCAAAACATGATCAACACCAGAACTCTATGGGTGTTCGATTCATCACAATGTAACTAGATTATTGACTCTAGTGCAAGTGGGAGACTGTTGGAAATATGCCCTAGAGGCAATAATAAAATGGTTATTATTATATTTCCTTGTTCATGATAATTGTCTATTGTTCATGCTATAATTGTGTTATCTAGAAATCGTAATACATGTGTGAATACATAGACCACAACACATCCCTAGTGAGTCTCTAGTTGACTAGCTCGTTGATCAAAAGATAGTCATGGTTTCTTGACTATGGACATTAGATGTCATTGATAACGGGATCACATCATTAGGAGAATGATGTGATGGACAAGACCCAATCCTAAGCATAGCTCAAAGATCGTGTAGTTCATTTGCTATAGCTTTTCCAAATGTCAAGTTTCATTTCCTTAGACCATGAGATTGTGCAACTCCCGGATACTGTAGGAGTGCTTTGGGTGCGCCAAACGTCACAACGTAACTGGGTGACTATAAAGGTGCACTACGGGTACCTCCAAAAGTGTCTGTTGGGTTGGCATGAATCGAGATTGGGATTTGTCACTCCGTATGACGGAGAGGTATCTCTGGGCCCACTCGGTAATGCATCGTCATAATGAGCTCAATGTGACCAAGTGATTGATCACGGGATCATGCATTACGGTACGAGTAAAGTGACTTGCCAGTAACGAGATTGAACGAGGTATTGGGATACCGACGATCGAGTCTCGGGCAAGTAACGTACCGATTGACAAAGGGAATTGTATACGGGATTGATTGAATCCTCGACATCGTGGTTCATCCAATGAGATCATCGAGGAGCATGTGGGAGCCAACATGGGTATCCAGATCCCGCTATTGGTTATTGACCGGAGAGTCATCTCGGTCATGTATGCGTGTCTCCCGAACCCGTAGGGTCTACACACTTAAGGTTCGGTGACGCTAGGGTTGTAGAGATATTAGTATGCGGTAACCCGAAAGTTGTTCAGAGTCCCGGATGAGATCCCGGACGTCACAAGGAGTTCCGGAATGGTCCGAAGGTGAAGAATTATATATAGGAAGTCTAGTTTCGGCCATCGGGAAAGTTTCGGGGTAACCGGTATTGTACCGGGACCACCGGAAGGGTCCCGGTGGTCCATCGGGTGGGCCCACCTATCCCGGAGGGCCCCATGGGCTGAAGTGGGAGGGGAACCAGCCCCTGGTGGGCTGGTTCACCCCCCATGGGCCTTCCCCTGCCCCTAGGGTTGGAAACCCTAGGGGTGGGGGGCGCCCCACTTGGCTTGGGGGGCAAGCCACCCCCCTTGGCCGCCGCCCCCCTTGGAGATCCCATCTCCTAGGGCCGGCGCCCCCCTACGGGTCCTATATAGTGGGGGGGAGGGAGGACAGCCGCACCCTAGCCCCTGGCGCCTCCCTCTCCCTCCTGTGACACCTCTCCCTCTCGCTAAGCTTGGCAAAGCCCTGCCGAGATCACCGTTGCTTCCACCACCACATTGTCGTGCTGCTGGATCTCCATCAACCTCTCCTTCCCCCTTGCTGGATCAAGTTGGAGGAGACGTCTTCCCAACCGTACGTGTGTTGAACGCGGAAGTGCCGTCCGTTCGGCGCTAGGTCGTCGGTGATTTGGATCACGACGAGTACGACTCCATCAACCCCGTTCGCTTGAACGCTTCCGCTCGCGATCTACAAGGGTATGTAGATGCACTCCCCTCTCCCTCGTTTCTAGATGACTCCATAGATTGATGGTGATGCGTAGAAATTTTTAAAATTCTGCTACGTTCCCCAACATTGATCTCCATCTCCAAAGCATTGGCATGATCTCCATCATCACTGGCACAACACCTTGATCTCCATCGTTGTGTCGGCGTCGTCTCGCCAACTATTGCTTCTACAACTATTGCTAATGCATAGAGATAAAGTAAAGCAATTACATGGCGCTTAAGTGATTGATACGCAGGTCATACAATAATTAAAGACAACCCTAAGGCTCCTGCCGATTGTCGTACTCATCGACATGCAAGTAATGAACTTATTATGAAGTTGCTATTTAACCTTCAGCATGGACTGTCGTAGTAAAATCCGATTCAACTAAAGTAGGAGAAACAGACACCCGCCAGCCACCTTTATGCAAAACAAGTTGCATGTTAGTCGGTGGAGCCGGTGTCATGTGCGTGGACATGTAAGGTTGGTTCGGGCCGCTTCATCCCATAGTGTCGCTGGATCAAAATAAGACATTGGTGGGAAGCAATGTGAACATCACCTCCCACAACTCCTTTGTGTTCTACTCGTGCATATTATCTACGTATAGACATGGCTCATGATGCCACTGTTGGGGAATGTTGCATGGAAAACAAAAAAATTCTACACACACGCAAGATCTATCCATGGAGATGCATAGCTATGAGAGGGGGAGAACATCTACATACCCTTGTAGATTGCTAAGCGGAAGCGTTTATCAATACGGTTGACGTAGTCGTACACCTTCACGACCCATCCCAATCAAGTACCAAACGTACTGCACCTCCGCGTTTAGCACACGTTCAGCTCGATGGCGTCCTCGCCTTCTCGATCTAGCAAGAGAGGCAAAGCAGTAGATGAGTTCCGGCAGCACGACGGTGTCATGACGGTGGTGGTGAAACTATTCTGCAGGGCTTCACCAAGCACAACAGACGTGGATGGAGGAGGAACTAGAACTAGAGGGAGAGGGGGTGCCGCACACGGCTTGGGGATCGTGGTGTGTCTTGCCCCCTCCCCTCCTCATATATACATAGGTGGAGGGGGAGGAGGAGCTACCCTAGGGCGCGTCCCAAGGGGTTGGCGGCCGCCCTAGGCGCCTGCCCTAGCCGCCCCCTTCCTTCTTTGGCACGTGGGAGGAGGAAAGGGGGGCCGACTGCCCTATGGCACCTCCCCTTCCCTTTCTCCCTTGTGTGGAGAAAGGCGGGAGGGGGCTAGCTCCTCCCCTTTCCTTTACAGGGCCGGCGGCTAGTGCAAGGGCGTGCCAGCCCCCTGCGGGCCGGTGTGCTCCCCTCCCCTTGTCCCGTTAGGACCAATAACTTGCCGTGGCTGTAACACCCTCGATGCGACTATATCTCCCACGTGTCGAGGCACGACTTAGAGACATAATCGCATTGAAGGCATATGTCGCAAGTTAGGCAATCTTCACAACATCCCATGTAATATAGATAATAAAAGGGGAGATAACATAGTTGGCTTACACTCGCCATGTCAATCAAGTACATAAATAGCATTACATCACTCAAATACTCATGGCCCGACTACGGCGCCAAAATAAAAGATAACCCAACAAGCGACACAGTCCCGATCACCCCAACTGGGCACCACTACTGATCATCAGGGAAAGACACATAGTATCGTTGAGAGTCCTCGTCGAACTCCCACTTGAGCTCGAGCGCGTCACCTGGAGAGGAATCATCAGGCCCTGCATCTGGTGTAATAGTAATCTGTGAGCCACAGGGACTCAGCAATCTCGCACCCTCGCGATCAAGACTATTTAAGCTTATAGGTATGGCAAGGTAAATATATGTGGAGCTGCAGCAAGCGACTAGCATATATGGTGGCTATCCTGTTCGCAAAAGAGAGCGAGAAGAGGAGGCAAAGCGCGAACGAATAACTAGAGGGCAAACCTGCGGCAAACATTACTCCAACACCGTGTTCACTTCCCGGACTCCGCCGAGAAGAGACCATCACGGTAACTCACACGGTTGATTCATTTTAATTAAGTTAAGGTTCAAGTTATCTACAACCGGACATTAACAAATTCCCATCTGCCCATAACCACGGGCACGACTTTCGAAAATTCAAATCCCTGCAGGTGAGTCCCAACTTAGCCCATGACAAGCTCTCACGGTCAACGAAGGAATAGACCTCCTCCCGAGACATTCCGATCAGACTCGGTATCTCGGTTCTACAAGACACTTCGACAAGTTAAAACAAGACTAGCAACACCACCCGAATGTGCCGACAAATCCCGATAGGAGCTGCACATATCTCGTTCTCAGGGCACACTCAGATGAGACATCCTACGAGTAAAACCAACCCTCAAGTTGCCCCGAGGTGGCCCCATAGTCTACTCGGTCGGACCAACACTCAGAGGAGCACTGGCCCGGGGGGGTTTAAATAAGATGACCCTCGGGCTCCGGAAACCCAAGGGGAAAAGAGGCTAGGTGGAAAATGGTAAAACCAAGGTTGGGCATTGCTGGAAAAGCTTTAATCAAGGCGAACTATCAAGGGGTTCCCATTATAACCCAACCGCGTAAGGAACGCAAAATCTGGGAACATAACACTGATATGACGGAAACTAGGGCGGCAAGAGCAGAACAAAACACTAGACAAGAGGCCGAGCCTTCCACCCTTTACCAAGTATATAGATGCATTAAGATAACATGGCAATATAATGATATCCCAACAAGTAAATAAATGTTCCAACAAGGAACGGTCTCCAATCTTCACCTGCAACTAGCAACGCTATAAGAGGGGCTGAGCAAAGCGGTAACATAGCCAATCAACGGTTTGCTAGGACATGGTGGGTTAGAGGTTTGACATGGCAATTTGGGAGGCTTGAAAGCAAGTGGTAGGCATCATAGCATTGGCATAGCAAAAGAGCGAGCATCTAGCAAAGCAAAGATAGTAGTGATTTCGAGGGTATGATCATCTTGCCTGCAAAGTTGTCAGAGTTGACTGGATCCTCGAAAGCAAACTCAATGGGTTCCTCGTTACCGAACCCGTCTCCCGGCTCTACCCAAACAAGACAAACAAGCAAACAGAACACAATCAACCACGTGCAAGGATCAAACAATATGATGCAAGGATGGTATGTTATGCGGGATGCGATGCGGGATGCATATACAAGATTTGACAAGGAATGCATGAACCTGGCCTCAACTTGGTAATCCAAGTGTGCCACTGGAAAGATGAGATGAAATCGCTTGAAAACGATATAAGGAACGTCGGAATCGGAGTTACGGTTTGGAAATGGCAAGCAATTCAAATATGACCATGTTCTGCGATTTACAGCAAGTAGTCAACTAAATGCAACAAGATGAACATGCTACAGCACCCAAACATGGCATAAAAATACATGGCAGGGATGCATTCCTGATTCTTAACAAAAGTCTAGCACTGAGCTATGGCCAACTCATCCACTAACAAGTTCAAACAAGCATGGCAAAAATGCATATGGTAAACAGATTTCAGACTTGGTGAAATTAACACTTGTCTGGAATTTCAGATCAGGTAGTACACTTTGGAGCAACAAAACTATATGCTACAGGACTTGAACATGGCAAAGTAAAGCATGGCATGGAGCTACTCAAAGAGCTTAACAAAAGTCCCTTAGTGACCTTGAGCCAAAAGGGATAAGAAAATACAATTGCAAGCATGTGAACATGGCAAAAACATAATCAGTTCTCAGACTTAGTGAAAACTGGACCATGCTGAAAATAGATATCAAGTAGGCATGTTTACGAGCTCGATGCACTCACTATGGAGCAAGTCATGAAAAGCTAAGAATACACCCATCAAGAATACACAAAATGCAAGCTAGACATGGCAAGAACAATAGCATAGCATGCACGGATCAACTACAACATCCTCGGCAAAATCGCTAACAAGTAGACAATCTACCCAGATTCACGAAGTAGCAAAAGTAGAGATCGATTGACTCAAGCTAGGGTGCTCCATAATTGCAAAAAAGACATGGATGGATAGAGCACTACAAGATTAACAAAACATCCTTACTGATCATCCTCAAAAGAGGCACGGATCACTAGGAAACAACATGAACATATGGCATCATGAGAAAAACAGATCAAGGACTTAGTGGAAATGCGAAGTCCCTGAAATCAGCATTACCATGTGCCTCACTTTGCAAGCTTGTGCTAGTCACCACACACATCACAAAAAATACATGGGTTGCACCTCTGGAAAGATTGCAAAACCCTTAACTAAACATATGTAGAGCTCATGGGCATATCATGCACACAATAATCATGGCAAAAATGACAAATATTTAAATGGAGCAGCAGATCTGACAATTATCTCAAGTAGTACTCTTCTAACAGCATTTCGGGCATCGAGATGAACTCTAATGAAAATGATGCAATGAGATGAAATGATGTGCTCTCTAAGACGAACATTTTGATATGCTATATGCGCGAAACGGAGCTACGGATGCAAAGTTACGGCACGATGAACATGGGCATATGAACTAGGGTTTCGGGAGAAAGTCAACCGAGTTTTGGATCTGGATCTGGCCGGCGCGGATCCCGAGGTTCGTCGGAGTTACTGTTCACCGGAGGAGTTCGTAGCGGCCGGAGCTCGTGGACGTCGCCGGACTTGGCGGATCCGGCCGGAGGAGGACGGGGGCGGCACCGGCAAGGCGATGGCGGGCGGTGGCCGGACCGGGTGTGGCGGCGCGCGGGCGAGTCGCCGACGACGAGGCAATGCCCGACGAGGTGGGCCGCGGCGGCGCCGGCCGGCGAGGCGGCTCGGCCGCGGGGCTCGCAGGCGCGGGCGCGGGGCGGCTCGGGCCGCGGGGGCCTTCCTCGAGCCGTGCGGGCCGGTGCGGTGGGAGACGGCGGCGGCGAACGGCGGCGTGCCACGTGGCGGCGGGGAGGCAGATCGGACGTGTCCGGCCGGCAGAATTTTTGTCCGGTCGCGAGGAGAGGAAGAGAGTTAGGGTTTCACCCATGAATTTCGGAGGGGGTTCTATATATAGGCATAGAGGGAGCTAGGAGAGTCCAAATGAGGTGCGGTTTTCGGCCACGCGATCATGGTCGAACGCTCTAGATGATGGAGAGCGTTTTGGTGGGTTTTGGGCCAACTTGGAGGGTTGTTGGGCTGCAACACACATGAGGCCTTTTCGGTCCCTCGGTTAACCGTTGGAGTATCAAACGAGGTCCAAATGATACGAAACTTGACAGGCAGTCTACCGGTAGTAAACCAAGGCCGCTTGGCAAGTCTCGGTCCAATCCGGAAATGTTTAATCCCCACACACGAAAGAAAGGTAGAAATGACCACCGGAGGAGAATGAAGCGCCGGAATGCAAAACGAACAACGGGGAAAATGCTCGAATGCATGAGATGAACACGTATGAAAATGCAATGCACATGATGACATGATATGAGATGCATGACAACGATAACAACACACGGAGACAAAAACCCGAACCCGAGAAAATAAAATAACTTAAGGCCGGAAACGGTAAGAGTTGAAATACATATTGGGAAAGTCATATCCGGGGTGTTACAGTGGCCTTTCGGAACCCCTTCTGGTGATCCGATAAATATCCGGTGTGTTTTGAAACCTTTTGCGGAGACCAAATACTATCATCCTATATATCAATCTTTACCCCTGGACCATTCCGGAGCTCCTTGTCATGTCCGTGATCTTATCCGGGACTCCGAACAACATTTGGTCACCAACATACATAACTCACATAGTACTATATCATCAACAAACGTTAAGCGTACGGACCCTGCGGGTTCGAGAAAGATGTAGACATGACCAAAACACTTCTCCAGTCAATAACCAATAGCGGGACCTGGATGCCCATATTGGTTCCTACATATTCTACGAAGATCTTTATCAGTCGAACCTTTATGACAACATACGCAGTTCCCTTTGTCCGTTGGTATGTTACTTGCCCGAGATTCGATCGTCGGTATCTCCATACCTAGTTCAATCTCATTACCGGCAAGTCTCTTTAATTGTTCTGTAATACATCATCTAGTAACTAACTCCTTAGTAACTTTGCTTGCAAGCTTTTTGTGATGGTGTATTACCGAGAGGGCCTAGAGATACCTCTCCATCTTACAGAGTGACAAATCCAATCTCGATTCCGCCAAGTCAACAGACACCTTTGGAGATACCTGTAGAGCAACTTCATGATCACCCAGTTACGAAGTGATGTTTGATAGCACACAACGTATTCCTCCGGTATCCGGGAGTTGCATGATCTCATGGTCTAAGGAAAATGTATTTGACATTAAGAAAGCAGTAGAAAAAACTGAACGATCATATGCTAAGCTAACAGATGGGTCTTGTCCATCACATAGTTCTCCTAATGATGTGATCCCGTTATCAAATGACAACTCATGTCTATGGTTAGGAAACCTTAACCATCTTTGATCAACGAGCTAGTCTAGTTAGAGGATCACTAGGGACATAATATTTGCTTATGTATTCACACATGTATTTAAGTTTCCGGTCAATACATTTCTAGCATGAATAACAAACCTTTATCACGAACAAGGAAATATGATAATAACCAATTTATTGTTGCCTCTAGGGCATACTTCCAATAGATGGGGTGCCTGGCCTGTGCTTCAGTCTGTTCCACTGGCTTATCAGGGCTTCAACTATGGACAGTACATTAGTTGTGACGGGTTGTCGATGATCGATGGGATATAGACAGCAGATTCTGGGCAAGATGATGGCCTACGTCTTTGGAATGAGCACATGGCAATGGTTAAGGCTGTAGTTGAATAGTTTATGTAGGGAGCTCAGCCGGAAGAATTCAGTTTTTGTCATGTAAATGAGCATGAGATTGTGATGGAAGTGCCAGTTGAACAAAACCTTCTTGAGTTCCTCATTCACTTTTATGCTAATGTCTTCACTCCTTGTATTGGTTGGTCTGTGGATCGACTCCTTTGGAAACCAGGTGGATGACTTTTGCTCAAGGGATGCAATGTTTTCTGTTTGAGTTGGTGTGGCTGCCTGTTACACTCGGTTCCATTTCTTGTTATTTTCCCCAGGAACCAACTCTGTCATCTGCTCCCCTGATGCTTGGGTCGTTGCTACTTCTTGAGCTTGCATTGGTTTTTCCCTTGAAGAGGAAAGGGTGATGCAAAAAAGTAGAGATATGTATTTCAATCAGTTAAGAACCAAGGTATCAATCCAGTAGGAGGAACACATGAGTATCCAATGATAGCACCTACACAAAAAACAAATACTTGCACCCAACAATATAAAGGGGTTGTAAATCCCTTCACGGTTACTTGCAAGGATGAGATTTGATAGAGATAGGTATAAAAGATAAATAAAAGTGAAAAATAAAGTGAAGATAAATAAATTGCAGAAAGGTATTTTTTGGTTTTTGGTTTTGCATATCTGAAAAATAATATGATGAAAATAGACCTAGGGGCCATAGTTTTCACTAGAGGCTTCTCTCTTAAAAGAACGCATATGGTTGGTAAACAAATTACTGTTCAACAATTGATGGAAAAGAGCATAGTTATGATGATATCTAAGGCAATGATCATGAATATAGGCATCGCGTCTGTGAAAAGTAGACCAACTCCTTCATGCATCTACTACTATTACTCCACACATCGACCATTGTCCAGCATGCATCTAGTGTATTAAGTTAACAAGAACTGAGTATTGCCTTAAGCAAGATGACATGATGTAGAGGAATAGATCCAATCAATATGAAATAACCCCATCTTTTTATCCTTAATTGCAATAATACAAATACGTGCCTCGCTACCCCTTCTGTCATTAGGTGAGGACACCGCAAGATTGAACCCAAGACAAAGTACCTCTCCCATTGCAAGAAAAATCAATCTAGTTGGCCGAACCAAATCAATAGATCAAAGAGAAATACAAAGCTATCTTAATCATCCATAAAAGAGTTCAGAGAAGACTGAAATAATATTCATAGATAATCTGATCATAAATCCACAATTCATCGGATATCAAGAAACGCATCGCAAAATAAAATTACATCGAATAGATCTCCAAGAACATCGAGGAGAACATTGTATTGAAGGTCAAAGAGAGAGAAGAAGCCATCTAGGTACTAGCTATGGACCAGTAGATATGTGGTACATGTAGAGGCCCTCCGTGATCAAATCCCCCTCCGACGGAGTACCAGAAAAGGCCCCAATATGGGATCTCATGAGGATAGAAACTTGTGATGGCGGAGAAGTATTTTTGGTGTGTCCTATGGTATACGGGGAATATTTGGGTATTTATGGAGCTAAGATTACGGTTGGAGAAGTCACAGGTGGCCCACAAGCCTAGGGGACACCCCCGCCCCTAGGGCACGCCTCCCGAGCTTGTCGTGACCACGTGGCTATTCTGGACTCCTCCTAAAGCTTCCTAGGTGTCTTCTGGTCCAAGTAAAATTGTCAAAAACTTTTGTTCCGCTTGGACTCCATTTGTTATTGATTTTCCATCAAAGATAAAAACATGACAAAAACAGCAATTGGCAGTAGGCACTAGGTTACTAGGTTAGTCCCAAAAAATGATATAAAATAGCATAATAATACATATAAAACACCCAAGATGGATAATATAATAGCATGGAAGAATAAAAAATTATTAATACATTGGAGACGTATCAAGCATCCCCAAGATTAATTATGTGCGTCCTCGAGTAGGTAAATGATAAAAAAATAGAATTTTTTGTTGTGGAATGCTACCTAACATGTTTAGCATGTAATCTTTATTTATGTAGCATGAATATTCAGATCCATAAGATTCAAATCAAAATTTTAATATTGACATAAAAACAATAATACTTCAAGCATACTAATAAAGCAATCATGTCTTCTCAAAATATTATGGCTAAAGAAAGTTATCCCCACAAAATTATATAATCTTGTCATGCTCTATCTTCATAACACAATTTATTTATCATGCACAACCCCGATGACGAGCCAAGAAATTGTTTCATACTTTTGACATTCTTAAACATTTTTCAACTCTCACACAATACATGAGATGAGCCATGGATATAGCACTATTGGTGGAATAGAATATGGTGGTGGAGGTTGTGTGGAGAAGGCAAACAGGAGAAAGCCTCACATCGACGAGGCTAATCAATGGGCTATGGAGATGCCCATCAATTGATGTAAATGCAAGGGGTAGGGATTGCCATGCAACGGATGCACTAGAGTTATAAGTGTATGAAAGCTCAAAAAGAAAACTAAGTGGGTGTGCATCCAACTTGCTTGCTTGTGAAGACCTAGGGCAATTTGAGGAAGCCCATCATTGGAATATACAAGTCAAGTTCAATAATGAAAAATTCCCATTAGTAATATATGAAAGGGACAAAATAGGAGACTCTCCATCATGAAGAACATGGTGCTACTTTGAAGCACAAGCGTGGAAAAGGATAGTAACATTGTCCCTTCTCTATTTTTCTCTCATTTTTATTATTTTTATTTTTTCCTCTTTTTGGGCTCTTTGGCATTTTTTCATTTTGGGCTCTTTGGGCTCTTTTTTATTTAAGTCCGAAGTCTCATCCTGACTTGTGGGGGAACCATAGTCTTCATCATCCTTTCCTCACATGGGACAATGTTCTAATAATGATGATCATCACACTTTTATTTACTCACACAAATCAAGAATTAAAAATATGACTCTATATGAATGCCTCTGGTGGTGTACTGGAATGTGCAATGATCTAGAGTGACATGTATAAAAAATATGGATGGTGGCCAAGCCAGAAATACTATGTCAACTATATGATCATGCAAAGCAATATCACAATGATGGTGTTTTTCATGATGAAACGAACTGGTGGAAGTTGCACGGCAATATATCTCGAAATGGCTATGGAAATGCCATAATAGGTAGGTATGGTGGTTGTTTTGAGGAAGATACAAGGTGGCTTATGTGTGAAAGAGAGTATCATATCACGGGGTTTGGATGCACCGGCGAAGTTTGCACCAACTCTCAAGGTGAGAAAGGGCAATGCACGGTACCGAAGAGGCTAGCAATGGTGGAAGGGTGAGCGTGTGTATAATCCATTGACTCAACATTAGTCATAAAGAACTCACATACTTATCGCAAAAGTTTATTAGACCTCGAAACAAAGTACTAACACGCATGCTCCTAGGTGGGTAGATTGGTAGGAAAATACCATCGCTCGTCCCCGACTGCCACACGTAAGGAAGACAATCAAAAATAAATCATGCTCCAACTTCATCGCAAAACGAGAGACCATACGTGCATGGTTCGGGATTCACAAACCTTAACACAAATATTCTTACTAAACCACAATTACTAACTAGCATGACTCTAATATCGCCATCTTTATCTCTCAAAACAGATGCAAGGAATCAAACTTCTCATATATTCAATGATCTTCATGAAAGTTTTTATTATATCTCTCTTGAATACCCATCACATTAGGACTAAATTCATAACCTAAGCAAATTGCCATAATATTTTTAAGACTCTGAAAATAATATAAGTTAAGCATGAGAGTTCACCAATTTCTTCAAAATAAAACCACCGTTGTGCTCTAAAAAGCTATAAGTGAAGCTCTAGAGCAACTACCTAGCTCAAAAAATATAAGTGAAGCACATAGAGTATTCTAATAAATTCACGATTAATGTGTGTCCCTCTCAAAAGTGTGTACAACAAGGATGATTGTGGAAAACTAAAAAGCAAAGACCCGTATAATACAAGACACTACGAGGAAAACACATATCATGTGGTGAATAAAAATATAGCCTCAAATAATTTACTGATGGATTGAAGACAAAAGAGGGGATGTCATTCGGGGCATCCCCAAGCTTAGATTATTGGTTGTCCTTGAATATTACCTTGGGGTGCCTTGGGCATCCCCAAGCTTACGCTCTTGCCACTCCTTATTCTGTATTCCATCAAAACTTCACCCAAAACTTGAAAACTAAACAGAGAACTCGTGAGATCTATTAGCGAAACAAAGCAAATAACCACTTTTAGGTATTGTTGTAAACTCATTCCAATTTTATATTTGTATTATATCTACTGTATTCCAAGTTTTACATGGCTCATACCCCCCAATACTACCCATAGATTCATCAAACTAAGGAAAGAACACAATGAAAACAGAATTTGTCAAAAAGAGAATAGTCTGTAGTAATTTGGACTTTAGGCAAACTTATGTAACTCCAAAAATTCTGAAAAATTAGGACAACGTAGGAAATTTGTATATCAATAAATTGGATAAAAACTCATAATTTTATCACGTTCCAGCAGCTCAGATCAATTCTGTTACTAGGCGCAAAAGTTTTTGTTTTCTCACAAAATGAAATCAACTATCACCCAGATAATCCCAAAGGTCTTACTTGGCACAAACACTAATTGAAACACTAAAACACTAAAACACTAAAACACAATCATAACAAAAATATAATTGCATAAACTCATAAAAACAGAAAATAAAATATTGGGTTATCACCCAACAAGCGCTTTTCTTTAGAGCCTTTTAGCCAGACATTGATAATTTTAAGGATGCTCGCATGAAAGACAAGAATTGAAGCACAAAGAGAGCATCATATAACATGTGATAATCACATTTAAGTCTAACATAATTCCTATGCATAGGAATTTTATAAGCAAACAAATTATCAAAACAAGCAAAAACTAGCATATGCAAGGAAGAAGAATAAAACATTGACAATTTCAACATGAAGAGAGGTAATTTTGTAACATAAAAAATTTTACAACCATATTTCCCTCTCTCAAAATAATTACATGTGTGATAATACTCAAATTCAACAATATAGCTATCACATAACATATTCTCTACATGATCCACATGCATGCAAAGCTGACACTCTTCCAAAATAGTGGGAATATCATCAAATAAAGTCATGACCTCTCCAAGCCCACTTTTATCAAAAAAATCAAAAGATTGATCACTCTCCAAATATGTGGGATTATTTTTACCTAGAGTTGACACTCTTCCAAACCTACTTTCAATATTATCGCGGACATATTCATCATGAGGCTTAAATAAATTTTCAAGATCATAAGAAGAATCACCTCAATCATGCTCATTGCAATAAGTAGTGGACATATCAAAATTAGCATCCTCGAGCTTGAGGTTTTGCATATTATTAGCACAATTGACATTAATAGAATTTATAATAAAACCATTGCAATCATGCTTTTCATTCAAGGTGCTATCGTGAATCACTTCGTAAATTTCTTCTTTTAACACTTCATCACAATTTTTAGATTCACGAATTACAAGCAAAACTTCATAAAGATAATCTAGTGTACTCAAGTCACTAGCAATTGGTTCATTATAATTGGATATTTTAAAAAGAATAGATAGTGGATGAGGATCCATAAACTTTTAGCTTTCTGATTTGGAATAAACATACAACTATACCAAGCGAACAAGTAAACAAACCATGCAAGACATAAAGGCAAACGAAAAGGCAAATATTTTTGTGTTTTTTGAAAACATTTTAGAAGTGGGGAGAGGAAAATGATGAATAATGTGAATTCAAGAGATGAGAGTTTATGATGGGTACTTGGTAGGCTTGATGTAGATCCTCCCCGGTAACAGTGCCAAAAATTCTTCCTGCTACTTCTCGAGCTTGCGTTGGTTTTTCCCTTGAAGAGGAAAGGGTAAAGGTTTATAAAAGCTATGTCAAGATTAATTCAAACTTATGATTGGAAGTCACCATGGGATGGCTTTCTTTGAGAAGATTAAGATGGATATGAAGATGGTCTAAAACTGAGCTCGGATGCAAAAGTTATGACAAGTTCAGAGATGCTCATATTAACAACAGATTAAAGAATGGCATTAAACTCAACTGAGATGGCCTCTGATGGAAAATGTTTCAACGTCAAAGTTGTGCGTCTAGTCGAAATGGTTGATTTTGATATAAAAATCATCTTAATCCAAGGTCGTATGCAAAAGTTAGAGCCAAAAATATGTGGTTGCATCAGGATGGCCGGACACTCCGGGGATAACCATCCGGGTTTTGGATTTCTCTGAGGATGGCAGGACACTCCGGGGATGTTCGTCCAGGTTTTGGACTTCTCTCCTACAGACTTCGGAAAACAACGGAAAACCCCCTCAAGATGGCCTCTAGTTAAAAACATGTTCAACATGAAAGTTGTTTGTCTCGTCGAAACGGTCAAGATTTGCTTTGGGATCGTTTCCATCCGAGGTCGTTTACTGCCTCAAAAAGTGACCCGGAAGGTGCAGCCAGGTTGTAAACCGAACAGTTTTAGAAAGTTCGGATTCTGAGTTGGACCCAAACTAGGGTTTTGAACATGATTTCCAACCTTTTCTTGCACATGAAGTCTATCCGCCTCTTATACACCTAAGGGGTGATGGCCAATTGAACAACAACACACAATCACAAAACCCAGCTACTTTTTACCCTAGTTTTACATCTCTCCCTTGTTCTTTCTCTCTTGTTCTTCGTTCGTTCTTCGTATTGAATGGCAGCGATCCTTCAAGGCTCTAGGGGCAGGCGAACCGACCTAGGGAAGCCCATAGCCGATGTGCATCCAGACGGGGTCCTTCCCGGGCGTGTGGGGTTTCGGGTGCTCAAAAGTACCCGTCGGATTGCTTGCGTACCGCGCTTCTAGACGGGTCTCCTTAGACGTGAGCTGCGGTGCATCACCCTCAACATTGGAGGTACATGATGATGTGCTCTCGTGCGAACACACTTTTTGGCGACTCCACTAGGGAGGAAAGATCAAGAATCATCATCAACCATGTCAGATCTCCCCAAGCCCTCAGAAGTTAGTGCCAATAACATCATTAAGCCCGGTCTTGATGAACTATTAGATGAACATCGCTAGGCCTACGAAGCGCTCAAGAAGTAGCGTGAAGAGGCTTTTGAGGCACTCAAGAAGAAGCGGGAGGAGTAGGATTTGGAGGCTTTTCTTTCAAGTTTCAATAAGTACCATCAAGGCAACATCACCCTAGTTGGAAATGTTAATTTCCCTCCTCTCATTGACGAACAAGATGTAATCACTGTGAGTAAAGTTTTTTCTCCAGAGCAAGTGGCTATGAATGAAAGTGTTGATAGTAAGGGTAATGTGATGACATACAATTCTTTCTTAGCAAGTACTAATGCATAGAAAAGTATGCCTCCATCATCTAGTGGTACTATTGGTTTATCTCAAAACACTGGTCCAACTTTACCTATTTCAGCGGCACCTCCTATGCAACAACAATATAGTATGCCATTGAATTTTTACCCTGGTCAAACTAGCCAACTTGTGGTTACATGTACATACCCTAATCCTATTATGAGTGTGCCCAATTCAGCGTCAACACCGAATCACTTTGTCACACCACCCATAGGTGCAAGCATGTTTGGTCTTCCGCCGAATTATGTTCCGGTGCCCATCCTACAAGTTGCACCACTAGCTAGTATGTCATTGCCACAAACATCTTCATCTACCTCAGATCCAATTTTAGCTAAATTAAGGGACGATTTGCATAAGATGTTTCTAGAAACTTTCAAAAACGAGCCAAAAGTAAAGAGTCTTGTGTATCAAAAGCCTTATCCCGACCACTTTGATGCAGTTTTGTACCCTCAAGGTTATAAGGTTCCTGATTTGGTCAAATTTACTAGAGAGGGCACGAAAACAACATGGAAGCATGTTAGTCAGTATGTAGCACAGTTGGGTGAAGCAGGTTCCATCGAAGAATTAAAAGTGTGTCTATTTCCATTATCTTTAACTGGTACCGCATTTTCATGGTTTGCTGCTTTACCACATGGTTCAATTCCCTTATGGTCGCAATTAGAGCAAAAGTTTCACGATCACTTTTATAGAGGCGATAATGAGCTTAAGTTGTCACATCTTACATCGGTTAGGCAAAAACATGATGAATCGGTCACCAATTATGTCAAGAGATTTAGAAATATAAAAAACAGGTGTTATATATAGCTTGGCGATAACTGAGAGAGACTTGGAGGATCTTGTTCTTAATGGTTTAAAAACTCACATTAAATAGAGGCTAGAAAGTTATGAGTTTTTGAATATTAACCAAGTCTTACAAAAAGCTTTGGCTCAAGAGAGTCGAAGTAAAGAGGTCGATAGGTCTAGAACTGATCGTTCTAGAATGCATATGGTTGAATACAATGATGAAAATTCGGACGATGAGGTTGATGTCTAGACTATTGGGTTTGTTTGGTCCTCAAAGGCCAAACTCTATATATGGAATGCTCTTAAGCTAATTCGCAAGAATCGTGATGAGGAGATGAAGTTTACTTTTGATATATCTAAGTGTGATAAAATATTTGATGCTCTCTTGCAATATAAGATGATTAGAATATCACACACCATACCGCCGTTTGACGAGTTGAAACGGCGTGCTTATTGCAAGTACCATAATTAATTTTCTCATGCTACTAATGATTGCAATGTTTTTTATAACAGATACAATCAGCCATTAATGATGGACAATTGAATTTTGCTGAGATGCAAGTTGATAAACATCCCTTCCTGATAAATACCATGGACTTGGAAGGAAAGAAAATGGAATTCAGCCTAGCATAGCCGAATCTGCTAACAAAGATAATGGTGTTATTGGTGAACCCAGGAAAGGCAAGGAGGGTGCCAAAGTCTTGGGAAGAGAGGTTGTGCTTGATAAGCAACCCGATGACAAAGAAGTTTGAAGATCACCATAGAAAATTCTACACTCGGGGGGCGACCACAAGTATAAGAAGATACTCATGTTAAATTTATCAAGCCCAAGAATTCAGAAGTTGGCAAGCGGGAAAAGAGTGAAGCTAAGCACAAGCGAATCAAGCTAACTTTTGATATGTTGCTATCCAAAAATGCAAGTCAAGCGGCCGGTTCTAGCTCTAATTGGCCATCACATTCAAAGCGTTCAAGATCGCCTCCGAAGCAAGAGTTTTGACGCTATGCAAGGCCATATGGGTCATGGACACCGACACCATGGATGTCACAACCCCCGTATGCACCATATTACACGAGAGACTTCAATGGAGGATGGGGGCAGTCCCCAATGGATCCTTATGATTTTCATATGGGGTGGGCAGCACCTAGATGTCCTACACACGTGAGGCATTATTATCCCACACAAGGCCATTTGAGCTATGGTGCTAATCAGCCAAAAAAAATTCTCCCAGCAAGACCAATAAAAAGTGTGGCATATTAAGTCACCTAATGCGGAAATTTCAGAATGTGACAAGCAAAAGGAGATCAAAATGCTGATTGTTGGTAATCTGCTAATTCAAATGGTGATATTGTTACTGTTCAACATGGTTCCATGGTTAATGATCATGAGGCTAGCACAAGCAAGGCCAAACTTAGGGATCCCAAATATACCCAACCTAAGTGGTGTCCTCCCGGTCTAACTAAGACTATGAAAAGGAGATTACAATGCATAAGGAACCACGAGAAGGTAGAGCACAAAGAAGAGAAGCAAAGGGACGAATTGTTCAATGAAATTCGGCCTATGGTACTCACAAAACCAGTGTGGAGGCCTAAACAAAAACATAGATGCTTCTGAAGGAAATATGCCCTAGAGGCAATAATAAAGTTGTTATTTATATTTCCTTATATCATGATAAATATTTATTATTTATGCTATAATTTTATTAACCGGAAACTTGATACATGTGTGGATACATAGACAAAACACCGTGTTCCTAGTTAGCCTCTACTAGACTAGCTCGTCAATCAAAGATGGTTAAGTTTCCTAACCATAGACATGTGTTGTCATTCAATGAATGGGATCACATCATTAGGATAATGATCTTGATGGACAAGACCCATTCGTTAGCTTAGCATAATGATCGTTAATTTTTATTGCTATTGCTTTCTTCATGTCAAATACATATTCCTTCGACTATGAGATTATGCAACTCCCGAATACCGGAGGAATACCTTGTGTGCTATCAAACGTCACAACGTAAATGGGTGATTACAAAGATGCTCTACAGGTATCTCCGAAGGTGTTTGTTGGGTTAGCATAGATCGAGATTAGGATTTGTCACTCCGGGTATCGGAGAGGTATCTCTGGGCCCTCTCGGTAATGCACATCATGATAAACCTTGCGAGCAATGTGACTAATGAGTTAGTTGCAGGATGATCCATTATGGAACAAGTAAAGAGACTTGCCAGTAATGAGATTGAACTAGGTATGAAGATACAGACGATCGAATCTCGGGCAAGTAACATACCAATGACAAAGGTAATAACGTATGCTGTCATTACGGTACGACCAATAAAGATCTTCGTAGAATATGTGGGAACCAATATGAGCATCCAGGTTCCGCTGTTGGTTATTTACTCAAGAGGTGTCTCGGTCATTTCTATATAGTTCTCGAACCCGTAGGGTCTGCACGCTTAATGTTCGATGATGATCTTGTATTATATGAGTTATGTGATTTGGTGATCGAATGTTGTCTGGAGTCCCAGATGAGATCACGGACATGACGAGGAGTCTCGAAATGGTCGATAGGTAAAGATTCATATATAGGACGATGATATTCGGACAACGAAAGTGTTCCAGGGGTACCGGGTACATATCGGGTCACTAGAAGGGGTTCCGCCCCCCCCCCCCTGACAAAGATTTGGGACCATTGGGACAGGAGGGGAAACACAGCAGCCAACATGGGCTGCTGCGCCCCCCATGTAGGCTGAATAGGAAGAGGAAGGTAAGGGGAAAGAGAGAAATGAAGGGGAGGGATTCGGCCTCCCCCTTCCTTCTCTCCACTCCTCTTTCCTTCTCCCTCCGGAAAACAAGGAAGGGGGAGGCCGAATTGGGGTGGGAGCCCAAGTAGGACTCGGCCTACTTGGGCGCCCCCTGGCTGCCTCTTCCCCCCTCTAATCTATATATATGTGGGGAGGGGTGCCTAGAGGACACACAAGCATCTGTTAGGCGTGTGGGCCCCCTCTTCACAGTTTACGCCTCTGGTCATATTCACGTAGTGCTTAGGGGAAGCCTTGCGTGGATCACTTCACCATCACCATCACCACGCCGTCATGCTGACGGAACTCTCCCTCAACACTTTGCTAGATCAAGAGTTTGAGGGATGTCATCGAGCTGAACGTGTGCAAAACTTGGAGGTGTCGTACGTTTGGTGCTTGATTGGGCGAAACATGAAGAAGTTCGACTACATCAATCGTGTTGTTAAACGCTTCCGCTTTCGGTCTACGAGGGTACATGGACACACTCTCCCCCTCTCGTTGCTATGCATCTCCTAAATAGATCTTGCGTGAGCATAGGAAATTTTTGAAATTGCATGCTACGTTCCCCAACAGTGGCATCAGAGCCAGGCCAATGTGTAGATGTTATGCATGAGTAGAACACAAAGAGTTGTGGGTGGTGATTGTCATACTTCTTACCACCAATGTCTTATTTTGATTCAGCGGTATTGTTTGATGAAGCGGCCCAGACCAACCTTACATGACCATGTTCATGAGACCGGTTCCACTGACAGACATGCAACTAGTTTTGCATAAAGGTGGTTGGCGGGTGTTTGTTTCTCCAACTTTAGTTGAATCAGTTTTGACTACGGGCGGTCCTTGTTGAAGTATTAAATAGCAAACTTGATAAATCACCGTTGTGGTTTTGATGCGTAGGTAAGAGCGATTCTTACTAGAAGCCCATAGCGGCCACGTAAAACTTGCAACAACAAAGTAGAAGATGTCTAACTTGTTTTTGTAGGGCATGTTGTGATGTGATATGGTCAAGACATCATGTGATATACGTTATTGTATGAGATGATCATGTTTTGTAAAAGTTATCGACAACTGGCGGGAGCCTTATGGTTGTCGCTTTATTGTATGAAATGCAAACGCCATGTATTTTCTTTACTTTATCACTATGCATTAGCGATAGTTGTAGAAGCAACAGTTGGCGAGACAACCATGATGCTACGATGGAGATCAAGGTGTCAAGCCATGATGATGGAGATCATGACAGTACTTTGGAGATGGAGATCAAAGGCACAAGATGATGATGGCCATATCATGTCACATATTTTGATTGCACGTGATGTTTATCTTTTATGCATCTTATTATGATTAGTATGGCGATAGCATTATAAGATGATCCCTCACTAAAATTTCAAGGTATAAGTGTTCTCCCAGAGTATGCACCATTGCGACAGTTCGTCGTGCCGAGACACCACGCGATGATTGGGTGTGATAAGCTCTACGTTCACATACAACGGGTGCAAGACAGTTTTTCACATGCGGAATACTCGGGTTAAACTTGACGAGCCTAGCATGTACAGACATGGCCTTGGAACACTGGAGACTGAAAGTTCGAATGTGAATCATAGAGTAGATATGATCAAACATAGAGATGTTCACCATTGAAAACTACTCCATCTCACGTGATGATCGGACATGGTTTAGTTGATATGGATCACGTGATCATTTAGATGACTTGAGGGAAGTCTATCTAAGTGGGAGTTCTTAAGTAATTTGATTAATTGAACTTAATTTATCATGAACTTAGTCCTGATAGTTTTTGCATATCTATGTTGCTGATCAATGGCCCGTGCTACCGTTCCCTTGAATTTTAATGTGTTCCTAGACAAAGCTAAGTTGAAAGATGATGGTAGCAACTACACGGATTGGGTCCTTAACTAGAGGATTATCCTGATTGCTGCACAAAAGAATTATGTCCTTGATGCACCGCTAGGTGACAAGCCCCCTCCCGCTAATGTAGACGCTTTGAACTTCTGGCAGACGCAGTCTGATTACTACTCTATAGTTTAGTGTGCCATGCTTTACGGCTTAGAATCGGGACTTCAAAGACGTTTTGAATGTCATGGACCATATGAGATGTTCCAGGAGTTGAAGTTAGTATTTCAAGCAAATGCCCGAGTTGAGAGATATGAAGTCTCCAACAAGTTCTATAGCTGCAAGATGGAGGAGAACAGTTCTGTCAGTGAACACATACTCAAAATGTTCGGGTATCATAACCACTTGACTCAGCTGGGAGTTAATCTTCCATATGATAGTGTTATTGACAAGGTTGTTCCATCACTGCCACCAAGCTACAAAGGCTTCGTGATGAACTATAATATGCAAGGGATGGATAAGACAATTCCCGAGCTCTTCGCTATGCTCAAAGCTACGGAGGTAGAAATCAAGAAAGAGCATCAAGTGTTGATGGTTAACAAGACCACTAGTTTCAAGAGAAAGGGCAAGGGAAAGAAGGGGAACTTCAAGAAGAATGTCAAGCAAGTTGTCACTCCTGGGAAGAAGCCCAAGTCTGGACCCAAGCCTAAAACTGAGTGCTTCTACTTCAAAGGGACTAGTCACTCGAAGTGGAACTGCCCCAAGTATTTGGTGGATAAGAAGGATGGCAAAGTGAACAAAGGTATATTTGATATACATGTTATTGATGTGTACCTTACTAATGCTCATAGTAGCGCCTGGGTATTTGATACTGGTTCTGTTGCTCATATTTGCAACTCGAAACAGGGGCTACAGATTAAACGAAGATTGGCTAAGGACGAGGTGACGATGCGCGTCGGGAATGGTTCCAAGGTCGATGTGATCGCCGTCGGCACGCTACCTCTACGTCTACCTCCGGGATTAGTTTTAGACCTAAATAATTGTTATTTGGTGCCAGCGTTGAGCATGAACATTATATCTGGATCTTGTTTGATGCAAGACGGTTATTCATTTAAATCACAGAATAATGGTTGTTCTATTTATATGAGTAATATCTTTTATGGTCATGCACCCTTGAAGAGTGGTCTATTTTTGTTGAATATTGATTGTGATGATACACATATTCATAATATTGATGCCAAAAGATGCAAAGTTGATAATGATAGTGCAACATATTTGTGGAACTGTCGTTTAGGTCATATTGGTGTAAAGCGCATGAAGAAATTCCATACGGATGGACTTTTGGAATCACTTGATTATGAATCATTTGATGCTTGCGAACCATGCCTCATGGGAAAAATGACTAAAACTCCATTCCCCAGAACAATGGAGCGAGCCACTGACTTATTGGAAATAATACATACCGATGTATGTGGTCCGATGAGTGTTGAGGCTCGCGGCAGGTATCTTTATTTTCTGATCTTGATAGATGATTTGAGCAGATATGGGTACATCTACTTGATGAAACACAAGTCTTAAACATTTGAAAAGTTCAAAGAATTTCAGAGTGAAGTGGAGAATCATCGTAACAAGAAAATAAAGTTTCTGCGACCTGATCGCGGAGGCGAATATTTGAGTTACGAGTTTGGCCTTCATGTAAAACAATGTGGAATAGTTTCACAACTCACGCCACCTGGAACACCATAGCGTAATGGTGTGTCCGAATGTCGTAATCGTACTTTATTGGTTATGGTGCGATCTATGGTGTCTCTTACCGATTTACCACTATTGTTTTGGGGATATGCATTAGAGACAGCTGCATTCACGTTAAATAGGGCACCATCTAAATCCATTGAGACAACACCGTACGAATTGTGGTTTGGCAAGAAACCTAAGCTATCGTTTCTTAAAGTTTGGGGTTGCAATGCTTATGTGAAAAAGCTTCAGCCTGATAAGCTCGAACCCAAATCGGAGAAGTGCGTCTTCATAGGATACCCAAAAGAAACTGTTGGGTACACCTTCTATCACAGATCCGAAGGTAAGATATTTTTTGCTAAGAATGGGTCCTTTCTAGAGAAGGAATTTCTCTCGAAAGAAGTGAGTGGGAGGAAAGTGAACTTGATGAGGTAATTGTACCTTCTCTCGAATTGGAAAGTAGCTCATCACAGAAAACCGTTCTCGTGATGCCTACACCAACTACAGAGGAAGCTAATGATGAGGATCATGAAAATTCATATCAAGTTACTACCAAACCTCGTAGGTCAACCAGAGTACATTCTGCACCAGAGTGGTATGGTAATCCTGTTCTGGAAGTCATGTTACTAGACCATGACGAACCTATGAACTATGAGGAAGCGATGATGAGCCCAGATTCCACAAAATGGCTTGAGGCCATGAAATCTGAGATGGGATCCATTTATGAGAACAAAGTACGGACTTTGGTTGACTTTCCTGATGATCGGCAAGCCATAGAGAATAAATGGATCTTCAAGAAGAAGACTGACGTTGATGGTAATGTTACCGTCTACAAAGCTTGACTTGTTGCACAAGGTTTTTGACAAGTTCAAGTAGTTGACTACAATGAGACTTTCTCACCCGTAGAGATGCTTAAGTCTGTCCGGATCATGTTTGCAATTTCCCTATTTTATGATTATGAAATCTGGCAAATGGACGTCAAAACTGCTTTCCTTAATGCATTTCTTAAAGAAGAGTTGTATATGATGCAACCAGAAGGTTTTTTCGATCCTAAAGGTGCTAACAAAGTGTGCAAGCTCCAGCAATCCATTTATGGACTGGTGCAAGCATCTCGGAGTTGGAATATACACATATGGTTTTATACAGACTTTTGGAGAAGCATGTATTTACAAGAAAGTGAGTGGGAGCTCTGTAGCATTTCTAATATTATATGTGGATGGCATATTGTTGATTGGAAATGATATATAATTTTTGGATAGCATAAAAGGATACTTGAATAAGAGTTTTTCAATGAAAGACCTCGGTGAAGCTGCTTATATATTGGGCATCAAGATCTATAGAGATAGATCAATACATTTAATTGGACTTTCAGAAAGCACACACATTGATAAAGTTTTGAAGAAGTTCTTGCCTGTGTTACAAGGTGTGAAGTTGAGTCAGACTCAATGCCCGACCACTTTAGAAGATAGAGAGAAAATGAAGTCATTCCCTATGCCTCGGCCATAGGTTCTATCATGTATGCAATGTTGTGTACCAGACCTGATATGTGCCTTGCTATAAGTCTAGCAGGGAGGTACCAAAGTAATCCAAGAGTGGATCACTGGACAGTGGTCAAGAACATCCTGAAGTACCTGAAAAGGACTAAGGATATGTTTCTCGTTAATGGAGGTGAGAAAGAGCTCGTCGTAAATGGTTACGTCGATGCTAGCCTTGACACTGATTTGGATGACTCTAAGTCACAAACCGGATACATATTTATATTGAATGGTGGAGCTGTCAGTTTGTGCAGTTCCAAGCAAAGCGTCATGGCGGGATCTATGTGTGAAGCGGAGTACATAGCTGCCTCGGAAGTAGTGAATGAAGGAGTCTGGATGAAGGAGTTCATATCCGATCTAGGTGAAATACCTAGTGCATGAGGTCCAATGAAAATCTTTTGTGACAATATTGAAGCAATTGCCTTGGCGAAGGAATCCAGATTTCACAAAAGAACCAAACACATCAAGAGACGCTTCAACTCCATCCATGATCAAGTCAAGGAGGGAGACATAGAGATTTGCAAAATACATACGGATCTGAATGTGCTAGTCCCGATGACTAAGCCTCTTCCACGAGCAAAACATGATCAGCACGAAGACTCCATGGGTGTTAGAATCATTACAATGTAATCTAGATTATTGACTCTAGGGCAAGTGGGATACTGAAGGAAATATGCCCTAGAGGCAATAATAAAGTTGTTATTTATATTTCCTTATATCATGATAAATGTTTATTATTCATGCTAGAATTGTATTAACCGGAAACTTGATACATGTGTGGATACATAGAGAAAACACCGTGTTCCTAGTAAGCCTCCTAGATCGTTAATCAAAGATGGTTAAGTTTCCTAACAATAGACATGTGTTGTCATTTGATGAACGGGATCACATCATTAGGAGAATGATGTGATGGACAAGACCCATCTGTTAGCTCAGCATAATGATCGTTAAGTTTTATTGCTATTGCTTTCTTCATGTCAAATACACATTCCTTCGACCATGAGATTATGCAACTCCCGAATACCGGAGGAATACCTTATATGCTATCAAATGTCACAACGTAACAGGGTGATTATAAGATGCTCTAAATGTATCTCCGAAGGAGTTTGTTGTGTTGGCATAGATCGAGATTAGGATTTCTCACTTTGAGTATCGGAGAGGTATCTCTGGGCCCTCTCGGTAATGCACATCATGATAAGCCTTGCAAGCAATGTGACTAATGAGTTAGTTGTGGGATGATGCATTACGGAATGAGTAAAGAGACTTGCCAATAACGAGATAGAACATGGTATGAAGATACCGATGATCGAATCTCGGGCAAGTAACATATCGATGACAAAGGGAATAACGTATGTTGTCATTACGGTACGACCGATAAAGATCTTCGTAGAATATGTGGGAAGCAATATGAGCATCCAGGTTCCGTTGTTGGTTATTGACCGGAGAGGTGTCTCTATCATGTCTACATAGTTCTCGAACACATAGGGTCCGCACGCTTAACATTTGATGATGATTTTGTATTATATGAGTTATGTGATTTGGTGACCGCATGTTGTTCGGAGTCCCGGATGAGATCACGGACATGACGAGGTGTCTTGAAATGGTCGAGAGGTAAAGATTCATATATACAACGATGATATTCGGACACTGGAAGTGTTCCTGGGGTATCGGGTACATATTGGGTCACCGGAAGGGGTTCCCGGCACCCCTCGGCAAAGATTTGGGCCTATTGAGCCAAGAGGGGAAACGCAGCAGCCATCATGGGCTTCTGTGCTCCCCATGTAGGACAAATAGGAAGAGGAAGGAAAGGGGGAGAGAGAAAGGAAGGGGAGGGATTCGGCCTCCCCCTTCCTTCTCCCCCCTCCTTTTTCCTTCTCCCTCCAGAAAATAAGGAAGGGGGAGGCCGAATTGGTGTGGGAGCCCAAGTAGGACTCGGCCTACTTGGGCGCCCCCTGGCTACCTCTTGCCCCTCCCAACCTATATATATGTGGGGAGGGGGCGCCTAGAGGACACAGAAACATCTGTTAGGCGTGTGCGCCCCCTCCCCTTCGTAGTTTATGCCTACGGTCATATTCATGTAGTGCTTAGGCGAAGCCCTGTGCGGATCACTTCACCATCACCATCACCACGCCGTCGTGCTGACGGTACTCTCCCTCGACACTTTGCTGGATCAAGAGTTCGAGGGACGTCATCGAGCTGAACGTGTGCAGAACTCAGAGGTGTCGTACGTTCGGTGCTTGATCGGCCAGAACGTGAAGAAGTTCGACTAGATCAACCGCGTTGTTAAACGCTTCCACTTTCGGTCTACGAGGGGACATGGGCACACTCTCCCCCTCTCGTTGCTATGAATCTCCTAGATAGATCTTGCATGAGCGTAGGAAATTTTTGAAATTGCATGCTACATTCCCCGACAGCTTCTACATTAGCTACAGCAACACCTTCACCACCAAAAGAGGATGATGCGACACCTATTACATTGTCCACCCCACCTGAAACATCCCATTCAGTTGAGGAAACTTTGAGCCCAATATACACATTGGGATATGAAGATGAGATGGCGGATTACGAATCTACGCCGGTTCGGGAAGGTATGGATATTAATATGGTGTATTACCTACCTGCCGAGTTTCGTGCTATAGGTGGAGAAGAGGAGGTGGCCTAACTGCACTTTGGTCCTAAGAATGCTATCTTCGAGAAGCCGAAAGAACCGGTGAAACACTTGAACCCATTGTACCTCAAAGGTCATATTGACGGATCGCTGGTTGCTAGGATGCTCTTTGATGGTGGTGTTGTGGTAAATCTTATGCCCTATTCGGTCTTCAAGAAGTTGGGGTTACATGATGATGCATTGATGAAGACCAATATGGTACTTAACGGATTTGAGGGTAAAGAAAAGACAAAGGACAAAGGTGTGATGTGCATGGAACTCACTGTGGGAAGCAAAACTTTGGCCACCACATTCTTCATCGCCGAGGTGCCAGGTAACTATAATGTTATATTAGGCCGTGATTGGGTTCATGCTAACCAGTGTGTGTCATTTACCATGCACCAATTCTTAATACATTGGGTCGATGATAAAGTAGAAGTCATTCACGCTGATAATTCAGCTTGTGTTGCTTTGGCCGATGCCTCAGTGGATTTGAATCATCCCGATGTTACTTGCTTAATAGGGCATGACCTCTCAGAGTTTGATTTCCTTAGTGCCATGAGGGACAGGTTCATTCTCATCTCTTTAAAGCCAATTGGTGGTATTCGATTCCAAGGTACGATGTAAATAAGAAGTTAAAATCAATGGACGATATAGAATTATTGCCACAAGAATGAACATGGCCAATATAGATTTATTTCCCTAAGCACATATAAATGGCCGATGGAGTGTTGACATTGTCCTTAGAACAAACATGGCACAAGTTATTTTTCAGCATGCTAGGTTTGCCAAAAAAACAGGGGGCATGTGTTGACGCTCAAGATTAATTCAAACTTATGATTGGAAGTCACCATGGAATGGCTTTCTTCGAGAAGATCAAGCTGGATATGAAGATGGTCTAACACGGAGCTCGGATGCAAAAGTTATGACAAGTTCAGAGATGCTCATATTGACACCAGATTAAAGAATGGCATGAAACTCAATTGAGATGGCCTCCGATGGAAAATGTTTCAACATGAAAGCTGTGCACCTCGTCGAAACGGTTGATTTGGGTATAAAAATCATCTTAATACGATTACATATGCAACAGTTCGAGCCAAAAATGCACGGCTGCATTGGGATGGCCGCACACTCAGGGGATAATCATCCGGGTTTTGGATTTCTATGAGGATGGCCGGAAACTCTAGGGATGTTCGTCCAGGTTTTTGATTTCCCTGCTATAGACTTCGGAAAATAGCCGAAAACCCTCTCAAGATGGCCTCTGGTAAAAAATGCTCAACATGAAAGTTGTTCGTCTTGTCGAAATGTTCAAGATTGCTTTTGGGCTCGTTTCCCTCCGAGGTTGTTTACTGCCTCAGAAGTGACCCGCAAGGTGTAGCCAGGTTTCAAACCGAACAGTTTTGGAAAGTTAGGATTCCGAGTTGGACTCAAACTAGGGTTTTGAACGTGATTTCTAACCTTTCCTTGCACGGGAAGTCCATCCGCCTCTTATATACCTAAGAGGTTAGGGCGATTGAACAACAACACACAATCGCAAAACCCATCTACTTTTTACCCTAGTTTTACATCTCTCATTTGTTCTTTCTCTCTCGTTCTTTATATTGAAGGGTAGCGATCCTCGAGGCTCTAGGGGAGGGCAAACCGACCTAGGGCAGCCTATAGCAGCCGCACATCCAAATGGGGTCCCTCCTGAGCGCGTGGGGTTTCGGGCGCTCAAAAGCGTCCACCGGATTGCTTGCGTACCGCGCTTCCGGATGGGTCTCCTTCGACATGAGCTGCGGTGCATCACCATCGGCATTGGAGGTACACGGTGACGTGTTCGTGTGCGAACAGGGTGATGCAACAAAGTAGAGATAAGTATTTCCCTCAGTTAAGAACCAAGGTATCAATATAGTAAGGAGGAACACACAAGTCTCCAATGATAGCACCTACACAAACAAACAAATACTTGCACCCAGCGCGATAAAGGGGTTGCCAATCCCTTCACGGTTACTTGAAGAGATGAGATCTGATAGATATAGGTATAAAAGATAAATAAAAGTGCAAAATAAAGTAAAGGTAAATAAATTGCAGCAAGGTATTTTGGGATTTTTGGTTTTGTAGATATAAAAATAATACGATAAAAATAGACCCAGGGGCCATAGTGTTCACTAGATACTTCTCTCTTGAAAGAACACATACAGTGGGTAAACAAATTACTAATGAGCAATTGATAGAAAAGTGCATAGTTATGACGATATCTAAGGCAATGATCATGAATATAGGCATCACGTCCTTGACAAGTAGACCGACTCCTGTCTGCATCTACTACTATTACTCCACACATCGACCGCTATCCAACATGCATCTAGTGTATTAAGTTAACAAGAATAGAGTAACGCCTTAAACAAGATGACATGATGTAGAGGGATAGATCCAATCAATATGAAATAAACCCCATCTTTTTATCCTTAATGGCAACAATACAAATACGTGCCTCGCTACCACTTCTGTCACTGGGTGAGGACACCGCAAGATTGAACCCAAAACAAAGCACCTCTCCCATTGCAAAAAGAAAATCAATCTAGTTGGCCAAACCAACTCAATAGATCAGAGAGAAATACAAAGCTATCTTAATCATGCATAAAAGAGTTCAGAGAAGACTCAAATAATATTTGTAGATAATCTGATTATAAATCCACAATTCATTGGATCTCAACAAACGCACCGCAAAAGAATATTACATCAAGGAGAACATTGTATTGAAGATCAAAGAGCGAGAAGAAGCCATCTAGCTACTACCTACACTACAAAAAAATACACTTCCGTGATGATACGTGTTTGTCACAGTAGGTCACGTTTTCTATCATGCATGTACATCCATGACGATTTTATGACAAAATCAAGATAGTCATACATGTGTTGTCGTGTTGTTGTAGAAGTGTTCCATGACATTACCAAAATTATCATGGTGGAAGTGTCCACTTCCATGACGATAAATCGCGCGTCATAGAAGTGCTTTCGTCAAGGGTGACCGACACGTGGCATCCACCGTAACGGGTCGCCGTTAAGCTATCGGGTTACTGTTTGGATCTGATAACACGTTAACATCCCAACATGACACAATGGGGATTTTCCACGTGTAAAATTCTCATTGGCAGGAGGAAACACGTGTTGGCTCACAGTTGGGACAGATGTCATCCACTCATTGGACAGGAGGTGCCTATGATAGGTTGACACGTGGCACGGCCCAACAGTGGCCCATTCCGGTGAAAAAGGCCGGCCCAATAAACATAGCAGGCAGGCCCATATAAGGCCTACTTGTGTCAGGTCCATTTAAGCCCACGGCCCATACAAGATGTGCAAATTTGGCCCATCAACGGCCCGTTAACGATTTGACACCGTTGCAGCCCATCGTCAGTTCGAGCCCGTTAACAGCCTGCTATATATTTGGGCTCAATATCACCCCGATGTGGTTTCGGCCTGTTAACAGCCCATTCAAGGGATGGGCCAATTTTTAGGATGTACATCTTTCGGCCTTTTAGCGACCCATTTAAGTGTTGTGCCAATTTCCGGCCCGGTGTGTCCTTCAGCCTGTTGACGGCCCATAAATGAGTTGGGCCATTTATAGTCGGACCTGAGTTTTGGCCTTTTAACGGCCCCTACTCTTCATGGTCCAATACTATCCCGGTTTCTCTTTCGGCCTGCTGCTACCTCTTGAGCATGCGTTGGTTTTCCCTTGAAGAGGAAAGGGTGATGCAGTAAAGTAGCATAAGTATTTCCCTCAGTTTTTGAGAACCAAGGTATCAATCCAGTAGGAGACTACACGCAAGTCCCTCGTACCTGCACAAACAATCAAGAACCTTGCAACCAACGCGATAAAGGGGTTGTCAATACCTTCACGGCCACTTGCAAAAGTGAGATCTGATAAAGATAATAAGATAAATATGTTTGGTATTTTTGTTGTATAGATTGAAAAGTAAAGATTGCAAAATAAACGGCAACAGAAATTGGCAAGTTGATGGGAGAATAATATAATGGAGAATACACCTGGGGGCCATAGGTTTCACTAGTGGCTTCTCTGAAGATAGCATAATCTACGGTGGGTGAACAAATTACTGTCGAGCAATTGATAGAAAAGTGCATAGTTATGAGAATATCTAGGCATGATCATGCATATAGGCATCACGTCCGTGACTAGTAGACATAAACGATTCTACATCTACGACTATTACTCCACACATTGACCGCTATCCAGCATGCATCTAGAGTATTAAGTTCATAAGAACAGAGTAACGCATTAGGCAAGATGACATGATGTAGAGGGATAAACTCAAGCAATATGATATAAACCACATCTTTCTATCCTCGATGGCAACAATAGAATACATGCCTTGCTGCCCCCGCTGTCAATGGGAAAGGACAACGCAAGATTGAACCCAAAGCTAAGCACTTCTCCCATTGCAAGAAAGATCAATCCAGTAGGCCAAACCAAACGATAATTCGAAGAGACTTGCAAAGATATTTAAATCATGCATAAAAGAATTCAGAGAAGAACCAAATATTGTTCATAGATAGTCTTGATCATAAACCCACAATTTGTCGGATCTCGACAAACAAATCGCAAAAAGAATTACATCGAATAGATCTCCAAGAGAATCGAGGAGAACTTTGTATTGAGATCCAAAGAGAGAGAAGAAGCCATCTAGCTAATAACTATGGACCTGAAGGTCTGCGGTAAACTACTCACACATCATCAGAGAGGCTATGGTGTTGATTTAGAAGCCCTCCGTGATCGATTCCCCCTCCGGCGGAGCGCCAGAAAAGGCCCCAAGATGGGATCTCACGGGTACAGAAGGTTGCGGCAGTGGAAATAGGGTTTTGTGGTGCTCCTGGATGTTTTCAGGGTATATGAGTATATATAGGTGAAAGAAGTAGGTTGGTGGAGCTGTGAGGGGCCCATGAGGGTTGGGGCACACCCTCCTGCCTCGTGGCTTCCACGCTGCTTCCTTGACGTCCACTCCAAGTCTCCTAGATTGCGTTTGTTCCAAAAACGATCCTCGGGAAGGTTTTATTCCGTTTGGATTCCGTTTGATATTCCTTTTCTACGAAACACTAAAATAGGAAAAAAAACAATTTGCACTGGGCCTTCGGTTAATAGGTTAGTCCCAAAAATAATATGAAAGTGCATAATAGAGCCCATTAAACATCCAAAACGGATAATATAATAGCCTGGAACAATCAAAAATTATAGATACGTTGGAGACGTATCAAGCATCCCCAAGCTTAATTCCTGCTCGTCCTCGAGTAGGTAAATGATAAAAACATAATTTTTGATGTGGAATGCTTCCTAACATAATTTTCGAAGTAATTCTCTTTATTGTGGCATGAATGTTCATATCCGAAAGAATCAAGAATTTTTTTTAATAATGACATAAAATAATAATATTTCAAGCATACTAACTAAGCAATTATGTCTTCTCAAAATAACATGGCCAAAGAAAGTTATCCCTACAAAATCATATAGTCTGGGTATGCTCTATCTTCACCACCCAAAATATTTAAATCATGCACAACCCCTATGACAAGCCAAGCAATTGTTTCATACTTTTAACGTTCTCAAACTTCTTCAATCTTCACGCAATACATGAGCGTGAGCCATGGATATAACACTATAGGTGGAATAGAATGGTGGTTGTGGGGAAGACAGAAAAAGGAGAAGATAGTCTCACATCAACTAGACGTGTCAACGGGCTATGGAGATGCCTATTAATAGATATCAATGTGAGTGAGTAGGGATTGCCATGCAACGGATGCACTAGAGCTATAAGTGTATGAAAGCTCAGAAAGAAACTAAGTGGGTGTGCATCGAACTTGCCTGGTCATGAAGACCTAGGGCATTTTGAGGAAGCCCATCATTGGAATATACAAGCCAAGTTCTATAATGAAAAATTCCCACTAGTATATGAAAGTGACAACATAGGAGACTCTCTATAATGAAGATAATTGTGCTACTTTGAAGCACAAGTGTGGTAAAAGGATAGTACATTGCCCCTTCTCTCTTTTTCTCTCTCTCTCTCTCTCTCTCTCTTCATTTGGGCCTTTTCTCCCCTTTTTGGCCTCTTTTTTTGTCCGGAGTCTCATCCCGACTTGTGGGGGAATCATAGTCTCCATCATCCTTTCCTCACTGGTACAATGCTCTAATAATGATGATCATCACACTTTTATTTACTTACAACTCAAGAATTACAACTCGATACTAGAACAAAAATATGACCCTATGTGAATGCCTCCGGCGGTGTACTGGGATATGTGATGAATCAAGAGTGACATGTATCAAAGAATTATGAACGGTGGCTTTGCCACAAATACGATGTCAACTACATGATCATGCAAAGCAATATGACAATGATGAAGCGTGTCATAATAAACGAAACGGTGGAAAGTTGCATGGCAATATATATCAAAATGGCTATGGAAATGCCATAATAGGTAGGTATGGTGGCTGTTTTGAGGAAGATATATGGTGGGTTTATGGTACCGGCGAAAGTTGCGTGGTACTAGAGAGGCTAGCAATGGTGGAAGGGTGAGAGTGCGTATAATGCATGGACTCAACATTAGTCATAAAGAAATCACATACTTATTGCAAAAATCTATTAAGTTATCGAAATAAGGTACTACATGCATACTCCTATTGGGATAGATTGGTAGGAAAAAAACCATCGCTCGTCCCCGACCGCCACTCATAAGGAAGACAATCAATAAATAAATCATGCTCCGACTTCATCACATAACGGTTCACCATACGTGCATGCTACAGGAATCACAAACTTTAACACAAGTATCTCCCAAATTCACAACTGCTCAACTAGCATGACTCTAATATTACCATATTCATATCTCAAAACAATCATCAAGTATCAAACTTCTCATAGTATTCAATGCACTTGATATGAAAGTTTTTTATTATACCAATCTTGGATGCCTATCATATTAGGACTAATTTTATAGCCAAAGAAAATTACCATGCTGCTCTAAAAGACTCTCAAAATGATATAAGTAAGCATGAGAGATCAATAATTTTTATAAAATAAAACCACCACTGTGCTCTTAAAAAGATATAAGTGAAGCACTAGAGCAAAATTATCTAGCTCAAAAGATATAAGTGAAGCACATAGGGTGTTCTAATAAATTCTGCTTCATGTGTGTCTCTAAAAAAGGTGTGTACAGAAAAGATGATTGTGGTAAAATAATAAGCAAAGACTCAAATCATATAAGACATTCCAAGCAAAACACATATCATGTGGTGAATAAAAATATAGCCTCAAGTAAAGTTACCGATGGACGAAGACGAAAGAGGGGATGCCTTCCGGGGCATCCCCAAGCTTAGGCTTTTGGTTGTCCTTGGATTTTACCTTGGGGTGCATTGGGCATGCCCAAGGTTAGGCTCTTGCCACTCCTTGTTCCAAAATCCATCAAATCTTTACCCAAAAACTTGAAAACTTCACAACACAAAACTCAACAGAAAATCTCATGAGCTCCGTTAGTGTAAGAAAACAAATCACCACTTAAGGTACTGTAATGAACTCATTCTTTATTTATATTTGTGTTAAACGTACTGTATTTCAACTTCTATATGGTTCATACCCCCCCATACTAGCCATAGATTCATCAAAATAAGCAAACAACACACAAAAAACAGAATCTGTCAAAAACAGAACAGTTTGTAGCAATCTGTAGGTATCGAATACTTATGTAACTCCAAAAATTCTACAAAATTAGGAAGACCTAAATAATTTTTATATTGATCTACTGCAACCGGAATCAGTATTTTATCACTCTCTGGTTAAAAATGAAAATTATTCTCGTGAGTGCATACTTTCTGTTTTTTTCCAGCAAGATCAAACAACAATCATCCAAGAAGATCCTATAGGCTTTACTTGGCACAAAAAACTATTAAAACATAAAAAACACAACCATAACAGAGGATAGATGATTTATTTATTACTAAACAGGAACAAAAACAAGAAACAAAAATAAAATTGGGTTGCCTCCCAACAAGCGCTATCGTTTAACGCCCCTAGCTAGGCATTGATAATTTCAATGATGCCCACATGAAAGACAAGATTTGAAGCACAAAGAGAGCATCATGAAACACATGACAAACACATCTAAGTCTAACATACTTCCTATGCATAGGAATCTTATAGGCAAACAAATTATCATAACAAGCAAAAACTAGCATATGCAAGGAAGCGGAAAGAAACAATAGCAATCTCAACATAACGAGAGGTAATTTAGTACCATGAAAATTTCTAAAATGATATTTTCCTATCTCATAATAATTACATGTGGGATCATAAGCAAATTAGAAAAAATAGCTATCACATAAAATATTTTCAACACGATCCACATGCATGCAAAGTTGACGCTCTTCCAAAATAGTGGGATTAACATTAACTAAAGTCATGACCTCTCCAAACCCACTTTTATCAAAAATTGCATAAGATTGAACATTCTCCAAATACGTGGGGTCTAAAGTTGACACTCTTTCAAACCCACTTTCAATATTGCAAACATTATTATCAATCTTATATTCATCAGGGGGCTTAAATAAATTTTCAAGATCATAAGAAAAATCTCCCCAATCATGACCATTGCAACAAGTAGAGGACATAGCAAAACTAGGATCCCCAAGCTTAGGGTTTTGCATATTATTAGCACAATTTGCATCGATAGAATTTATAATAAAATCATTTTAATCATGCTTTTTATTCAAAGATCTATCGTGAATCGCTTCATAAAGCAATTCATCACACTTTTCAGATTCACGAATTTCAAGCAAAACCTCATAAAGATAATCTAGTGCACTCAACTCACTAGCAATAGGTTCATCATAATTGGATCTCTTAAAGAGATTATCAAGTGGATGAGGATCCATAAACTTTTAGCAAGCAATGATGCAAGCAAAAAGAAGGTACATGGTAACACAAGCAAACAAAAGATCGAACGGAAGAAGGGGGAATAAAACGGCAAAGGTGAAGTGGGGGAGAGGAAAACGAGAGGCAAATGGAAAATAATGCAATGCGAGGGATAAGAGATTGTGATGGGTACTTGGTATGTCTTGACTTGTGCATAGATCTCCCCAGCAACGGCGCCAGAAATGACTTGTTGATGGGAGATCAAATCTCGACTTGACTTGGTGCAAATCTCCCCGGCAACTGCGCCAGAAATCCTTCTTGCTACCTCTTGAGCATGCGTTGGTTTTCCCTTGAAGAGGAAAGGGTGATGTAGCAAAGTAGCGTAAGTATTTCCGTCAGTTTTTGAGAACCAAGGTATAAATCCAATACAAGACAACACGCAAGTCCCTCATACCTGCACAAACAATCAAGAACCTTGCAACCAACGCGATAAAGGGGTTGTCAATCCCTTCACGGCCACTTTCAAAAGTGAGATCTGATAAAGATAATAAGATAAATATTTTTGGTATTTTTGTTGTATAGAATGAAAAGTAAAGATTGCAAAATAAACGGCAACAAAAATTGGCAAGTTGATGGGAGAATAATATAATGGAGAATAGACCCAGGGGCCACAGGTTTCACTAGTGGCTTCTCTCAAGATAGCATAATCTACGATGGGCGAACAAATTACTGTCAAGCAATTGATAGAAAAGTGCATAGTTATGAGAATATCTAGGCATGATCATGTATATAGGCATCACATCCGTGACAAGTAGACCGAAACGATTCTACATCTACTACTATTACTCCACACATCGACCGCTATCCAGCATGCATCTAGAGTATTAAGTTCATAAGAACAGAGTAACGCATTAGGCAAGATGACATGATGTAGAGGGATAAACTCAAGCAATATGATATAAACCCCATCTTTTTATCCTCAATGGCAACAATACAATATGTGCCTTGCTGCCCCTGTTGTCACTCGGAAAAGACGCCGCAAGATTGAACCCAAAGCTAAGCACTCCTCCCATTGAAAGAAAGATCAAGTTAGTAGGCCAAACCAAACTGATAATTTGAAGAGACTTGCAAAGATATTTAAATCATGCATAAAAGAATTCAGAGAAGAACCAAATATTGTTCATAGATAATCTTGATCATAAACCAACAATTCATCAGATCTCGACAAACGCACCACAAAAAGAATTACATCGAATAGATCTTCAAGAGAATCGAGGAGAACTTTGTATTGAGATCCAAAGAGATAGAAGAAGCCATCTAGCTAATAACTATGGACCCGAAGTTCTACGGTAAACTACTCACACATCATCGGAGAGGGTATGGTGTTGATGTAGAAGCCCTCCGTGATCGATTCCCCCTCCGGCAGAGCGTCGGAAAAGGCCCCAAGATGGGATCTCACGGGTACAGAAGGTTGCGGTGGTTGAAATAGGGTTTCGTGGTGCTCCTGGATGTTTTCAGGGTATATGAGTATATATAGGCGAAAGAAGTAGGTCGGTGGAGCTGCGAGAGACCCACGAGGGTGGGGGCGCGCCCTCCTGCCTTGTGGCTTCCTCGCTGATTCCTTGACGTCCACTCCAAGTCTCCTGGATTGCGTTTGTTCCAAAAACGATCGTCGCGAAGGTTTTATTCTGTTTGGATTCCATTTGATATTCCTTTTCTGCGAAACACTGAAATAGGCAAAAAAAACAACAATTTGCACTAGGCCTTCGGTTAATAGGTTAGTCCCAAAAATAATATAAAAGTGCATAATAAAGCATGTTAAACATCCAAAACAGATAATATAATAGCATGGAACAATAAAAAATTATAGATACGTTGGAGACGTATCACCTGCTAAAGGCCCACAACATAGTTGGGCCATTTACAGTACGACCTGACTTTCGGCCTCTTAGTGGCCCATGCTCTTCATGGTCCCGTACGAGCCCGCTGTCTCTTTCGGCCTGCTAAAGGCCCACAGTATAGTTGGGCCATATGTAGCCCGACCTTAGTATCGGCCTATTAACGGCCCATGAAATCAAATGGGCCCACCTGTTGCCCGCTTCGATGTCGGCTTGTTAATGACCCAGGAGGTAAGAGGGCTGACCATTAACTTTCGGCCTGGTAACGGCCCATTAACTTAATGGACCCACTAAAGTTCATACATGTCTTTAGGCCCAATTAGATAATTCGAGCCCATTACGACGAGCAATTATGCACAGAACCAAAACCGATCAAGCAAACATACAACATACAGGAAAAAATGTTGCACATCCAGCATATATTGCAAGAAATTACATCCACTGGGCAATCAAAGATTGATGACAGTGCAAAATAAATGAACAAAACCTAACGATCTAGAATGTCACAATCTACAACCTCAGTGCGGATGACACCCATAAGCATGAGGGCAAGTTCTTGCTGCTTTGCTACACTATCTCTGAAAACATTGATCAGTTGTTGTTGCGCACGATTGTGCACCTCTGATTCCTCCACCATTTCCATCATTGCTTTAGGCATTAATTGGTTCACAAACATACATTTTTCCATTGCATTCAAGACAAAGGAAACTAAACAGATTCAGACGGCGATTTTGGCAGGCTTGTATTATTGATAGTGGAGAGTGCCTCAACCACTACATCATAACATAAATTAGGAGGGGAACCGAACAGATTAATCAAGAGTTATTGCCATATTACCTGGCCTAGATTTATTAGAAAGAAACAATGGGGTTGCCTTGCTATTTTCAGAGTTTGTCTTCTTATCTTTAGCAGCCTGCACCAAATTAAGACACTAGCATTGCTACCATTGGCGAGGTCAGATAATAGGAAAGCAACATTGACACAACAAACGTTTGGGCAACCAGACCACACCAGCCTACACCAAATTAACACAATATGGCACAGCTATCATCAGCCAAGTAAGGTAATACGAAAGCAACATTGACACAATGAATGAATGGGCAACCAAAGCAACACTACAATTCAGTAATGTGCATGATATGAGATAGTACACTCATGCAGCTCAGTATGCAAAACTACCAGGCAGTTTTCCTTACAAAAATCAACATTGTCACCTTTAACATTTTGCTACAACTAATTTTAGATCAGATAAAGGTTGGATTCCCGCTGATTAACAAAATACATACTGATGTAAAAATATAGTGATATACAATAGGTACTTACATCAGCATTGGAGCACAAAGAATTCCCACAAGATATTTTCCTCGAATACGATCCCAATGGAGGAAGTCTTCTATCATTTAACCTTATTTTCTAAAAGAGAGATGGGTAAGAAAAATGTAGTAAATATGATTAGAATGCTATAACATTTCATGATGCGGGGATACACACACGCTTCTTAGAACGGAGTTGACATATTTTTGCTGGACTGGAACGGACTAGTTCTTTGGCCACTGGAATTTGCTTATTATCAGTGGGAGTTGGGTTTCTATGTGCTGGAGCAGTATCTAGGAAAACTGGAGTTGGTTTATTATCTCCTGGCATTTGGATCTTTTGCAAAGACCTGGTTTGTAACCCTTCAGATTCTAACACAGACGTCTTCCCCTTGCATGCCTTATATAGAAGAATGGTGCTTCAATTATAAAACATGCTATAGCAGAGATGGAATAGGTACTGAAGAATAGAAAGGCATGCCATGTTGACATGTATTCCCTCCATCCTGAAATAAATGGATGGGTCTAGGCGTATTTCAGTTCTAGATACATCCAGTTTTATCAATTTCTGCGACATGTAATCCAGAAGGAGGGAGTATGATGTAAGAGCTAGGGATACGACAGGACAACAGTGTACAAAAACACTACTTGAATGTAAAATTGTATGCTAGCAGAATACATACAGAAAAACACTAAGGCAACATATGCGTGTATGATTGGGAAACTAAGATGGCATTACAAGAAACCACTAGAACAACACTTCAATGTAAAAAAAGAACATGGTATGGTAGAAAGATGAAGTACATACTGATGAATAACAATCCATAAGATATTCAGAAGCATGATGTCCAATCTAAGCAGATGGCATTGCGATAGAGTAGAATGACAGTACTTGAATTTGAAAACATGTTATCATGAATGGAATAGGTACTGAAAAACAGGAAGGCATGCCATATTTACATGCATGATCAGTAGGCTAAGCACAAGGAATTGCAATAGAGTAGATGCACTCCAGGACATTATATGCATGTTGTACCCATATCACGAGCCAAGTTAGAGCAAGGACCTTGTGGGGTGAATAGGATTCATCATCTTTATCCAAGTCTTATGAAGAACTGCCTTTACATGTTCCATCATATTGGGTATCATTAACGTCAAGTTTGTTGGCCGTTACATTGCTCCGTGAGGTTCTTGTGGATAAATCAGTGTGTGCAATTATATCTGACATGCATGGAAGACAACTAGTAGTTAGATTTATGTAATGAGTGCCTGTAGGAGACGACATAAATAGTAGGACCGGGGGTAACTAGCAGCAACTAGTCTCAAAAACTAAAGGGAGAACATAGATGAAAGCTACAGAATATGTATCGTTTGTACTCGAGATTAACTAGATGGCACATAGAAATATTAAAGAACAACATAGGTAATACTAGAAGTGGTATAATACTATAATCACCAGCCTATGGGATAGCATTGGCTGATGGATGATAACTATGGAACAACGATACCTAAAGAACAAGTCTCTTAGCTGAACTATGGAACAACATTAACTCCTGAACAAGACCTGTAAGAGGTCAACATGAATATACAGTGAAATGTGATAATCTATTTTCCATGCTTAGATGAACAAGAAAGCCATAAATGTTGCACACAAGGAAGATGAGGGTATGACCTATCTGGCCGCCATCCATAGTAGTGAGCATCATGTGCTGACTTGTCGATGGCCCTGCAGTTGTTTTGGTTGTCCATGTCGGGCACGCGCATTCGATGCAGGTAACTGTTGAGTGGGGACTATAGCTCCCTTCTGGTGTATGCTTCCCTTGTTGGTGCAGCTGCGGTGAGTCGAAAGACGGTGTGGCTGAAGATGCACAAAATGCATAATGTTAAGAACAACACATCTCTCTGATATGAAGAAATAACCTAAGAGATCAACCGCAAGGTATGAGAGTGGTCACACGTCTGTTGACTGAAGACTAAATTGGGGCCACACGATTTTATTTTATTTTGGTACTGTCCGATCTACGCCGGATGGCTTGATGGCCGTCCTGTGCCTCCCGGCTGACACTATTCGGAATCTTCCCCGAAGAGTCAGCAACCACCGGTAGAGCAGCCTGCCTCCGCCGTCCGTGGCCCTGACCAAAACCCTGCTCCCCACCCCACCGCACTGCCGTGGTTGCGCCGCCCCCGGGCCAATCCACAAAGACTCGTCGTCATCTAGATCCGGCGGCGGTAGTACCTTCAACCCATGCAACTCTAAAATAGCCATCTAAGCACTGCTTCCACGGCGAACTTGTGCCCCCCGCACCCTTACATTAGACACCAGCCAACCTGCAGCCTAGGAGCTCCGCCGCCTCGAGGGGTGCTGCTTCCCATTGGGAATCGATTGGCCCAGAATAAAAATTCAGACAACTGATGCCTAAATAAAGTGATTTGAGATGAGGATGCGACCTATATGGTGGCCCAGTGAAGTAGGCAGCTCCAGCTGCCGAGTTGGTGAGGCCGGCGCGGTTGCGGTGGCTACCGGCGGCAGGGAAGCAGAGATGTCAGGACGGTCGACGGCTACGTGGAAGCAGCGCCGGGGCTCTAGACGGATCCAAAGAGCCGCTCTAGTGCCGTGAACAACAATGGGGGTGAATCGGCTCCGGTACAATTCACGTGGCAAATGGACATCGTCTCCGGCATTAGGGAGGTGGGCGGCTATGAATTTGGTGCGGTGGGGGCGCCATGGAGGAGTGGCTGAGGTTTCACGGCTGGGAGAAGGGAGCTTCCAGGGAGACGGTGATTTGGCGCCCACGAGGTATGAATGGGGAATTGGGAGGGGGAACCATGTCTTACGGACGCATGTGTCTGAAATGTGGTGGGGAGTTACAGTTCTACCCCTGCCTTTAGGCTTCTCGACTTGGGTCTGTGTACTGAGGGTCGGGGATAGTAGAGTAACTTTGATTCTCCCAAATAGTTGGTGCTAGCGATTTCGGGCGAGGAGGGCATGTTTTGAAATATAGTTGGCGCGAGCGATTTCGGGCGAGGAGGGCATGTTTTGAAATAGTGGGCGCAAGCTATTCTGGGCGAGGAGGGCGTGTTTTGAAATAGTCAGCGTGAGCGATTTCGGGCGAGGAGAGGGTGTTATGTCGACCATGGTTTATGAATTATTCGGCACATGTCATTTCGGCCGAGGAGAAGGCGCGTTGGATGAAGTTACGAACCTACCCTCGATGTACAACGGGTAAATTGATGCGTGTCCCACATAGGCCGGTAATTTCGCGTCTCTCATTTATTTGCTCGTGCGAATTCCACCGAGAAGAGCTTGTTTAACGGTTGGTTCAAATTTTGGGAGAACGAGCATCCACGTCTACCTTACCAAGTCGATTTGAATCAAATTTTTAAACATTAGCTTGCCACTTCTTTTTTAGATGGAGAGATGATGCTCGGGAGTAATATGTTTTTACATGCTCGTTGCTAATGATTTACTATATGACAAATAGTTGACCCACTCAAAAATGGGAATCAAATCCAAAATGAAATATCTCGGTTCAATCAAATAGCTCGTTCACCAGGTCAAAATAGTGAACTAAATTCAAAATTGAACACCTCAATCGAGTAGCATGTTGTACAGTATTATAGTACTCCATGAACATGTTGAAAGTCAAATTAATGAACTTGTTTGATATACGCATATCTCCATTCATGTGTGGATTGCACACAACATGTTCTTCAATTTAAATATTTGAATGCAAGTTTATATCGAAACATGGTTTATATCAGTCTTTGATGCATAAAATGCGACCTCCCTCTCTCCTGGCCTCCTGCTCTCTCTCTTGCCAACAATCTCCAATTCTGTCGCACGCATCCAACACACAAACCTTCTTGGTCCCTCTCCCTCTCTCTCCATATCTCTCTCTGTGTGTGTGGGGGGGGGGGGGTCTTTATAGTTCGCATGCATATATACTCCATCTATAGGTCTCTCTCGCACACTATGTATGATTCTCGTCCAAGCTAAATATCTTGGGTGCACTCATCGTACGCACACAAATTCCTTGGCTCATTGCTCGTAACTCTCTCATGCACCACTCTGTCGTCTCGGAGCTCTTCCCTCTCTCTCTCAAACTTTCCATCTCCCTGGGTCACACATACACATGCATATCTCACTCGCGCTCGATAGACCCATCTAAAACTCTTTCTCTCTCCCTCGTTCTCTATCCATGTCACACGCACACACACAATCTCATGCCTAGCCAAGTATGATGGTCTCTCACTCAATTGTAGGCACATGTAGTCCCCCCTATATGTATATGACTAGCTAATTCTTAGTCTCCATCACAAACATGTGCATGGTATATCTCGATTTCTCTCAGGGCATCTTTCTATCACGCACGCACCTCGTCCCTCGATCTCCCACCCATATAGTCCCCTCACGATCTCGAGGGGATCTCTCTATCACAAACACACCCTCTCTCCCTCCCCATGTGTCCATGTTCTCCAAGCGTCCCTCTTGACATTTGTTCCTTGTTGGCTAGACCTCTATTGGACATGTGCTATAGGGGTGGCTCTCTCCGTTGCAAACAATCACGCACTAGCTATCTTCGTGTATCTCCTCACCTCGCTTTTCTATCTCGGAGATGCATGTGTGATATGTTTGCATAAGAAACAAACAAACACACACTCTCTCTAATTTATCGTTTGTTATCCCTTTCTCTTTCACACACATACTCTTTTTGCACACTCACTCATTCTCCTTCACACGCGCTTGATCTCTCTCGACTTAGGCACTCTCTTCGGTCCATAACATATAGATTTATTGAAAAGTCAAACATCACAAAGTTTGACCATGTACATGGAGAAAAACATTTACATCTAGAACGGCAAACATATACCATTAGATTCATCATGAGATGTAGTCTCGTATGATGTATCTTTGGTATTGTAGATATAAATAACATTTGCGTAAACCTGGTCAAAGTTTCCAAAGTTCGACTTCTAAAAAATTTATATGCATTGCATTATCGAGCGGATGGAATATCTCTTTCCCCCTCTTAGCTATCTGACGCACCATGATACGTCTCCAACGTATCTATAAATTTTGATTGCTCCATGCTATATTATCTACTGTTTTGGACTATATTGGGCTTTATTTTCCACTTTTATATTATTTTTGGGACTAACCTATTAACCGAAGGCCCAGCCCAGAATTGCTGTTTTTTTTTTGCCTATTTCAGTGTTTCGGATAAACAGAATATCAAACGGAGTCCAAACGGAATAAAATCTTAGGAAATGTGATTTTCTCACCGAACGTGATCCAGGAGACTTGGACCCTACTGCAAGGGATCAAAGAGGTGGTCACAAGGGTGGGGGGCGCCCCCCAGGGCACGCCCCCTACCTCGTGGGCCCCTCAGTGCTCCACCGACGTACTCCTTCCTCCTATATATACACACGTACCCCAAACCATCAGAAAGGAGCCAAAACCCTAATTCCACCGCCGCAACTTTCTGTATCCACGAGATCCCATCTTGGGGCCTGTTCCGGAGCTCCGTCGCAAGAGGGCCGTCATCACGGAGGGCTTCTACATCATCCTAGACCTCCGATGAAGTGTGAGTAGTTTACCTCAGACCTTCGGGTCCATAGTTAGTAGCTAGATGGCTTCTTCTCTCTCTTTGAATCCCAATACAAAGTTCTCCCCCTCTCTTGTGGAGATCTATTCGATGTAATCTTCTTTTTGCAGTGTGTTTGTTGAGACCGATGAATTGTGGGTTTATGATCAAGTCTATCTATGAATAATATTTGAATATTCCCTGAATTCTTTTATGCATGATTGGTTATCTTTGCAAGTCTCTTCGAATTATCCGTTTGGTTTGGCTAACTAGATTGGTAGTTCTTGCCATGGGAGAAGTGCTTAGCTTTGGGTTCGATCTTGCGGTGTCCTTACCCAGTGACAGAAGGGGCAGCAAGGAACATATTGTATCGTTGCCATCGAGGATAACAAGATGGGGTTTATTTCATATTGCATGAATTTATCTCTCTACATCATGTCATCTTGCTTAAGGCGTTACTCTGTTTTTAACTTAATACTCTAGATGCATGCTGGATAGCGGTCGATGAGTGGAGTAATAGTAGTAGATGCAGAATTGTTTCGATCTACTTGTCACGGACGTGATGCCCATATACATGATCATGCCTAGATATTCTCATAATTATGCACAATTCTATCAATTGCTCAACAGTAATTTGTTCACCCACCGTAGAATACTTATGCTCTTGAGAGAAGCCACTAGTGAAACCTATGGCCCCTGGGTCTATTATCATCATATCAATCTCCATTACTTTTATATTGCTTTTCTATTTACTTTGCCTTTACTTTTTTACTTTGCATCTTTATATCAAAAATACCAAAAATATTCTATCTATCAGATCTCACTCTTGTAAGTGATCTTGAAGGGCTTGACAACCCCTAATCACGTTGCTATCGCTTTGTGCAGGTACGAGGGACTTGAGCGTGGGCTCCTATTGGATTGATACCTTGGTTCTCAAAAACTGAGGGAAATACTTATGCTACTCTACTGCACCATCCCTTCCTCTTCGGGGAAAACCAACGCAAGCTCAAGACGTAGCAAGAAGGATTTCTGGCGCTGTTGTCGGGGAGTCTACGCAAAAAAGTCAACATACCAAGTACCCATCACAATCCCTACCTCTCGCATTACATTATTTACCATTTGCCTCTCGTTTTCCTCTCCCCCCAATTCACCCTTGCCGTTTTATTCGCCCTCTCTCTCTCCATCCTCCCTCTCTGTTTTCCTTTTTGTTTGCTCGTGTGCTAGTTTGTTTGCTTGTCGTCATAGCTAGTCTCATATCTTCTCCGTTGTCTCCTGAGAGTGAAGTTCTAAATCTTAAACAAAGGGAGGGAGAAAATCTAAAAGATGCTTGGCATAGAATTTGCAATGCTTAAAATAGATCTACCAGGAAACAATCTACCTTAGTTCTGCTTCGCAATTTTTATGTAGGTGTTAATCCTTGGTATAGATATATCCTTGATACCATTACTGGAGGGAACTTCTTGGGTAGCCATACTTTCGATTCTTATAATGCTATGATAGATTTATTTGGCTCACCACCTCTTTTGGTTAATGGAACCATGTTAACTTTGGAGCATGTTATGCAAAGACTTGAAATTATTGAAAATAAAGTTGCTACTATTGAATCAATTAAAAATCTAGATAAAAAGATCCACAATCAAATTATTGAAAAAGATTCACGTCCTTGACCTTGTCTTTCTTCTCCTCTGGGTCGGTAGTAGGGAGCTCGACGAGGGAAAGGCGCCCTTCCTCAGCTCTTGCGCACTTGGTTGCCATGTTGAACAACTCCAGAGTCTTGCATAGCTCCCCGTGGATGGCGAGCTCCTCCTTCATCTTGACGTCACGGACGCCATCGGAAAACGCTGAGATGATGGCCTCGTCCGTCACCTTGGGGATCTTGAGGCGAACGTTGTTGAAGCGCTGGATGTACTTCTACAGGGTCTCTCTCGGCTGTTGCCTGATGCGGCGCAGGTCACCCGCGGCTGGAGGGCAGTCACGACTGCCCTGGAAGTTGGCGATGAAGTGGTTGCGCATCTCACCCCAGGAGGAGATTGATCCCGCGGGCAGGTTCAGGAGCCACGAGCAAGCGCCATCCTTGAGAGCCATGGGAAACCAGTTCGCCATGACTTTTTCGTCGCCGTTGGCTACCTCGATGCTCAGCTCGTAGAGCTGCAGAAAGTCCACGGGGTCGGGGGTGCCGTCGTAGCACGGAGGCAGATACGTCTTGAACTTGCCTAGCCAAACGATGGCGTGCAGCTCGGGAGTGAAGGCTCAGCAGCCTGTTATGGCCACCGGGACCCTTTGTAGATGCGGAGCCTGCCGTTGATGTCCGCACCCGCCGCTGCAGGCGGCACATGGTCTTGTCGTGGTGGTGCCGGGAGTGCAAGAGCATTTTCTTGCGGCCGAGGGACCTCCCGACAGCTTCCTTCTTCATGCGCGGGCACACGGCATGGCGGGTCACGCCGTGGGACCGCGCGTCTTGGGGCAAGGACACCGTATTGACACGGAGGAGGCGGTGGCTCTCCGTGAGTTGCGCATCTCGGCGCGAGGGTGTAGTCTTGATGCGGAGGCGGTGGAGGCGCTCCATGAGCTACGTTGCCCACGGCTGGAGGTGGGCAAGGCAGCGACAGGGATGGTGCAGGAGAGACCCCAGCGGTGCTGACGAGCTCGGCGATCGGTCTAACCAGTCCTCGTAGAGGTCGTCAACCGGGCAGTAACGCAGGAGCTCGCGTGCCATGTGAAACGTGGCCTGCGCATCGGTGGGCGCGCAACAAGCGTGGGACGATGAGCCGGCCGGAGTCAGCGACGGGGTGGCGGTGCAGCCGTCCTGCCGCACGGAGGGGTGCAGTGATGATGCTTGTTGCTTGTTTGTTGCCAGGCCGGTAGCGGTGTTGGCAATAGGTGATGGAGAACGACGAGGAGGCCCGCCGACAGGGGCTGTCTGAGTGACACGGGCGGCGAGGGCGGCCCGGCGCTCGGCGCGGGCTCGACACGCGTCTGCCATGGATACGGTGGAGCGGTGGGACGTGGATCATTGGAAGGAAAGCTTCAACGCATCCCTACCTAGCGCGCCAAATGTAGGATTTCGAGTTCCGGCAAAACCCTTGAGGTTCGAACTCTGGGGTGCGCACGAAGATCTCTCCTCCCCCTAGCTCACGCCCTCACCACGATCTCAAGGCTCAGCTCGTCGAACTCTCAGAACAGAGGACACAGGGTTTATACTGGTTCGGGCCACCGATGTGGTGTAATACCCTACAACAGTGTGGTGCGGTGCATTGCTGATACGTCTCCAATGTATCTATAATTTTTGATTGTTCCATGCTATTATATTATCTGTTTTGGATGTTTATGGGCTTTATTATACAGTTTTATATTATTTTTGGGACTAACCTATTAACCAGAGGCCTAGCCCAAATTACTGTTTTCTTTGCTATTTCAGTGTTTTGAAGAAAAGGAATATCAAACGAAGTCCAAACGGAATGAAACCTTCGGGAGAGTTATTTTTGGAACGGAAGCAATCCAGGAGACTTGGAGTATACGTCAGGCAATCAACGAGGCGGCCACG
>NC_041390.1:385179381-385299334 GCF_002162155.2 Triticum dicoccoides | reverse complement strand
TGCCCTCCACCCTCGTGGGCCCCTCGTTGTTCCACCGACATACTTCTTCCTCCTATATATATCCATATACCCCCCAAACATCCAGGAGCAAAATAGATTGGGAGTTCCGCCGCTAGAAGCCTCTTTAGCCACCGAAAACCAATCTAGGCCCGTTCCGGCACCCTGCCGGAGGGGGGAATCCCTCTCCGATGGCCATCTTCATCATCCCGGTGCTCTCCATGACAAGGAGGGAGTAGTTCTCCCTCGGGGCTGAGGGTATGTACCAGTAGCTATGTGTTTGATCTCTCTCTCTCATGTTCTTGAGGTGATACGATCTTGATGTATCGCGAGCTTTGCTATTATAGTTGAATCTTATGATGTTTCTCCCCCTCTACTCTCTTGTGATGAATTGAGTTTTCCCTTTGAAATTATCTTATCGGATTGAGTCTTTAAGGATTTGAGAACACTTGATGTATGTCTTGCATGTCCTTATCTGTGGTGACAATGGGATATCACATGATCCACTTGATGTATGTTTTGGTGATCAACTTGCGAGTTCCGTAACCTCGGGGGTTGGCACACTTTTCGTCTTGACTCTCCAGTAGAAACTTTTGGGGCACTCTTTGAAGTTCTTTGTGTTGGTTGAATAGATGAATATGAGATTGTGTGATGCATACCGTATAATCATACCCACAGATACTTGAGGTGACATTGGAGTATCTAGGTGACATTAGGGTTTTGGTTGATTTGTGTCTTAAAGTGTTATTCTACTATGAACTCTAGGATAGATTGAACGGAAAGAATAGCTTCGTGTTATTTTACTACGGACTCTTGAATAGATCGATCAGAAAGGATAACTTTGAGGTGGTTTCGTACCCTACAATAATCTCTTCGTTTGTTCTTCGCTATTAGTGACTTTGGAGTGACTCTTTGTTGCATGTTGAGGGATAGTTATATGATCCAATTATTTTATTATTGTTGAGAGAACTTGCACTAGTGAAAGTATGAACCCTAAGCCTTGTTTTAATGCATTGCAATACCGTTTACGCTCACTTTTACCACTTGCTACCTTGCTGTTTTTATATTTTCAGATTACAAAAACCTATATCTACCATCCATATTGCACTTGTGTCACCATCTCTTCGCCGAACTAGTGCACCTATACAATTTACCATTGTATTGGGTGTGTTGGGGACACAAGAGACTCTTTGTTATTTGGTTGCAGGGTTGTTTGAGAGAGACCATCTTCATCCTATGCCTCCCATGGATTGATAAGCCTTAGGTCATCCACTTGAGGGAAATTTGCTACTGTCCTACAAACCTCTGCACTTGGAGGCCCAACAATGTGTACAAGAAGAAGGTTGTGTAGTAGACATCAAGCTATTTTCTGGCGCCGTTGCCGGGGAGGTTATCGCTTGAAGGTATATCTTTAGATCTTGCAACCGAATCTTTTTGTTTCTTGTTTTAGCACTAGTTTAGTTTATAAAAGAAAACTACAAAAAATGGAATTGAGTTTGCCTCATACGCTTCATCTTTTCAATATTTTTTGTGAGAATGATGGAAAGAAAATTTGTGCTCAAATGCTAGAAGAAGAAGTCTATAAAATGTTTGGCACTAAATCTTTGAATAATGAGCATGATTGCAATGTTGTTAGTATGAACTCCTTGAATATCCATAGTACTAATGATGATTGCACTAGTCATGATGAAAATGTCTCTTATAAGCATGTCAACTTTTGTGGAATATATAGAGCCTGCAAGTACAGACCAATTAGGGAAAATAGATTTTGCAAGAGGCATAAGTATTTGGAAACTAAATGGTTGCAAGAATGGCTAGATGTTTGTGCTGAAAATTTAAAATTTCTTCACCATACTTGTGAACTTTGCAATGAACATGGTCATTTAAATCTCAAGTGCAAATTGTTTCATGATCGTATCGTGTCCAAAAATTGTGATGATTTGATTTCCCTTGCACATCATAATGAACTTAGTTTGCTTTTGGGTTATGAAGAAATGAAACGTATAACTAAGCATATTCCAGAATATAACCTTGAGAAATTCCTCGATATTGATCTAGAAGAAATTTTTATGAATTGTGTGGTGAATTGCATTGAAAATCCTTATATTGCCAATTACATAAAGAAAAAAACAGAGGATGAAGAGAATACTAATGAAAGGGAAGAGGCTTCCCAATATCCTCCTATTATTTCTTATGATGAATCAGGTAACGAGGAGGAGCCTTCTATTCAACCAATCTCATCAATAAGGAGCTCTGAAAAGAGGATTAAACCCACACATGATGTGAAAAAGAAAAAGAAAAGACGGAGAAGCAAAGGTAAAACTGTATACCTCCCAAATGATGTTGCTCCTATTACTCATTGTGATGATGATAATTGTTATACTATTGGTGCTATCCATACTATTAATGATGAGAGTTATTATGCTTATTATATGAAAAGGCCCAAGCTTGGGGGTGCTATGTTTGATGAGAATGACAAGTTTGAAAATATATTTGCTGCAATTAATGTTTGTCCCAAGCTTGGGGATGCTATGTTTAATGAAGATGATATTTGTAGTCTCCCAAGTTTTGATATGCAAATTTATCCTACTTATGATGATTATATTGATGAAAGTGGGTTTGGAAGATTGTCAACTTTAGGAAGTAATGATCCCACTATTTTGGAGGATGTTGAATCTTATTATGACAATTATGAAAGTGGATTTGGAGAGGTCATGACTTTATTTAGTAATGATTCCACTATCTTGGAAGAGGTTTCAATTGATTATGATGAGAACAAAGTTGCTACTTATGATGATTATTGTGATGATACTTATGCTATAAAAAGTAGAGATGATTATATTTATAAAGCTTGTCATGATTATGATTACCCTTTTTCTGAACATTACTCCTTTAATGTGGAAACAATTTATAGTATTCGAGTTTCTTATGATACTCCCACTATTCCGATTGAGAAGAATCTTGCTTATGTGGAGAGTAGTAAATTTTCTATGCTTGTAGATCATGAAAAGAATGCTTTATGTGATACTTATATTGTTGAATTCATTCATGAATCTACTGAAAATTATTATGAGGGAGGAATATATGCTTGTAGGAATTGCAATAATATCAAGTTTCCTCTCTATGTGCTTAAAGTTTTGAAGTTATGCTTGTTTTGCCTTCCTATGCTAGTTGATTATTGTTCCCATAAGTTGTTTGCTCACAAAATCCCTATGCATAGGAAGTGGGTTAGACTTAAATGTGCTAGTCATATTCTTCATGATGCTCTCTTTATATTTCAATTCTTATCTTTTATGTGAGCATCATTGAAATCATCATGCCTAGCTAGGGGCGTTAAACGTTAGCGCTTGTTGGGAGGCAACCCAATTTTATTTTTGTTCCTTGCTTTTTGCTCCTGTTTAGCAATAAATAATCTATCTAGCCTCTGTTTATATGTGGTTTTATGCTTTTAATTAGTGTTTGTGCCAAGTAGAACCTTTGGGAAGACTTGGGTGAAGTCTTTACAATCTTGCTGTAAAAAAACAGAAACTTTAGCGCTCACGAGATTTGCTGCCATTTTTTATTGGAGAGTGATATTAAGTTGATTATTTTTGAATAGGATTAATAGATAAATTCCTCAGGTCCACCAATTTATTTGAGAATTTTATGAGTTCCATAAGTATAAGTTTTATACAGATTACTACAGACTGTTCTGTTTTTGACAGATTCTGCTTTCCATGTGTTGTTTGCTTATTTTGATGAATCTATGAGTAGTATCGGAGGGTATGAACCATAGAAAAGTTCTAATATAGTAGATATTACACCAATATGAATTTAGAATGAGTTCATTACAGTACCTAAGTGGTGATTTATTTTATTATACTTACGGAGCTTACGAGTTTTCTGTTAAGTTTTGTGTTGTGAAGTTTTCAAGTTTTGGGTAAATATTCGATGGACTATGGAATAAGGAGTGGAAGAGCCTAAGCTTGGGGATGCCCAAGGCACCCCAAGGTAATATTCTAGGACAACCAAGAGCCTAAGCTTGGGGATGCCCCGGATGGCATCCCCTCTTTCATCTTCGTTCATCGATAACTTTATTTGGAGCTATATTTTTATTCGCCACATGATATGTGTTTTGCTTGGAGCGTCATTTCATTTTCTTTAGTATTGCTTTATGTTTGAATAAAATACCAAGATATGAAATTCTTAAATGTTAGAGAGTCTTCGCATAGTTGCATAATTATTCGACTACTCATTGGTCTTCACTTATATCTTTTGCAGTAGTTTGTCATTTTCTCTAGTGCTTCACTTATATCTTTTAGAGCACGGCGGTGGTTTTATTTTATAGAAATTAATTGATCTCTCATGCTTCACTTATATTATTTTGAGAGTCCTTTAGAACAACATGGCATTATAAAAACTTGCATATAAGTGCATTGAATACTATGAGAAGTTTGATACTTGATGATTGTTTTGAGATATGGAGATGGTGATATTAGAGTCATGCTAGTTGAGTAGTTGTGAATTTGAGAAATACTTGTGTTGAAGTTTGTGATTCCCGTAGCAAGCACGTTGGTGAACCGTTATGTGATGAAGTCGGAGCATGATTTATTTATTAATTGCCTTCCTTATGAGCGGCGGTCGGGGACGAGCGATGGTCTTTTCCTACCAATCTATCCCCCTAGGAGCATGCGTGTAGTACTTTGTTTCGAGAACTAATAGATTTTTGCAATAAGTATGTGAGTTCTTTATGACTAATGTTGAGTCCATGGATTATACGCACCCTCACCCTTCCACATTTGATATCCTCTCTAGTACCGCGCAATTTTCACCGGTACCATAAACCCACCATTTACCTTCCTCAAACCAGCCACCATACCTACCTATTATGGCATTTCCATAGCCATTCCAAAATATATTGCCATGCAACTTTCCACTGTTCCATTTATTATGACACGCTCCATCATTGTCATATTGTTTTGCATGATCATGTAGTTGACATTGTTTTGTGGCAAAGCCACCGTTCATAATTCTTTCATACATGTCACTCTTGATTCATTGCACATTCCGGTACACCGCCGAAGGCGTTCACTTAGAGTCATATTTTGTTCTAAGTATTGAGTTGTAATTCTTGAGTTGTAAGTAAAAAGAAGTGTGATGATCATCATTATTAGAGCATTGTCCCAGTGAGTAAAGGATGATGGAGACTATGATTCCCCCACAAGTCGGGATGAGACTCCGGACGAAAAAAAAGAGGCCATAAAAAGGAGAAAAGGCCCAAATAAAAAAATATAAAAAATGAGTGAAAAAGAGACAAGGGGCAATGCTACTATCCTTTTACCACACTTGTGCTTCAAAGTAGCACCATGATCTTCATGATAGAGAGTCTCCTATGTTGTCACTTTCATATACTAGTGGGAATTTTACATTATAGAACTTGGCTTATATATTCCAATGATGGGCTTGCTCAAAATGCCCTAGGTCTTCATGAGCAAGCGAGTTGGATGCACACCCATTTAGTTTCTTTTTTAGCTTTCATACACTTATAGCTCTAGTGCATCTGTTGCATGGCAATCCCTACTCACTCACATTGATATCTATTGATCAGCATCTCCATAGGCCGTTGATACGCCTAGTTGATGTGAGACTATCTTCTTCTTTTTGTCTTCTCCATAACCACCATTCTATTCCACCATAGTGCTATGTCCATGGCTCATGCTCATATATTGCGTGAAGATTGAAAAGGTTTGAGAACATCAAAAGTATGAAACAATTGCTTGGCTTGTCATCGGGATTGTGCATGATTTAAATTTTTTGTGTGATGAAGATAGAGCATAGCCAGACTGCATGATTTTGTAGGGATAGCTTTCCTTGGCCATGTTATTTTGAGAAGACATGATTGCTTTGTTAGTATGCTTAAAGTATTATTATTTACATGTCAATATTAAACTTTTGTCTTGAATCTTTCGGATCTGAACATTCATGCCACAATAAAGAGAATTACATGGATAAATATGTTAGGTAGCATTCCACATCAAAAATTCTGTTTTATCATTTACCTACTCGAGGACGAGCAGGAATTAAGCTTGGGGATGCTGATACGTCTCCAACGTATCTATAATTTTGATTGTTCCATGCTATTATATTATCTGTTTTGGATGTTTATGGGCTTTATTATACACTTTTATATTATTTTTGGGACTAACCTATTAACCGGAGGCCCAGCCCAAATTGTTGTTTTCTTGCCTATTTCAGTGTTTCGAAGAAAAGGAATATCAAACGGAGTCCAAACGGAATGAAACCTTCGGGACAGTTATTTTTGGAACGAAAGCAATCCAGGAGACTTGGAGTATATGTCATGCAATAAATGAGGTGGCCACGAGGCAGGGGGGCGCGCCCTCTGCCCTCGTGGGCCCCTCATTGCTCCACCGACGTACTTCTTGCTCCTATATATATCCATATACCCCAAACATCCAGGAGCAGAATAGATCGGGAGTTCCGCCGCCAGAAGCATCTGTAGCCACCGAAAACCAATCTAGACCCGTTCAGGCACCCTGCCGAAGGGGGGAATCCCTCTCCGGTGGCCATCTTCATCATCCCGGTGCTCTCCATGACAAGGAGGGAGTAGTTCTCCCTCGGGGCTGAGGGTATGTACCAGTAGCTATGTGTTTGATCTGTCTCTCTCTCTCTCTCTCGTGTTCTTGAGGTGATACAATCTTGATGTATCGTGATCTTTGCTATTATAGTTGGATCTTATGATGTTTCTCCCCCTCTACTCTCTTGTGATGAATTGTCTTTTCCCTTTGAAGTTATCTTATCGGATTGAGTCTTTAAGTATTTGAGAACACTTGATGTATGTATTGCATGTGCTTATCTGTGGTGAGAATGGTATATCACGTGATCCACTTGATGTATGTTTTGGTGATCAACTTGCGAGTTCCGTAACCTCGTGAACTTATGCATAGGAGTTGGCACATGTTTTCGTCTTGACTCTCCGGTAGAAACTTTGGGGCACTCTTTTAAGTTCTTTGTGTTGGTTGAATAGATGAATCTGAGATTGTGTGATGCATATCGTATAATCATACCCATGGATACTTGAGGTGACATTGGAGTATCTAGGTGACATTAGGGTTTTGGTTGATTTGTGTCTTAAGGTGTTATTCTAGTATGAACTCTAGGATAGATTGAATGGAAAGAATAGCTTCGTGTTATTTTACTACGGACTCTTGAATGGATCGATCAGAAAGGATAACTTTGAGGTGGTTTCGTACCCTACAATAATCTCTTCGTTTGTTCTCCGGTATTAGTGACTTTGGAGTAACTCTTTGTTGCATGTTGAGGGATAGTTATATGATCCAATTATGTTATTGTTGTTGAGAGAACTTGCACTAGTGAAAGTATGAACCCTAGGCCTTGTTTTAACGCATTGCAATACCATTTATGCTCACTTTTACCACTTGCTACCTTGCTGTTTTTATATTTTCATATTACAAAAACCTATATCTACCATCCATATTGCACTTGTATCACCATCTCTTTGCCGAACTAGTGCACCTATACAATTTACCATTGTATCGGGTGTGTTGGGGACACAAGAGACTCTTTGTTATTTGGTTGCACGGTTGTTTGAGAGAGACCATCTTCATCCTACGCCTCCCACGGATTGATAAGCCTTAGGTCATCCACTTGAGGGAAATTTGCTACTGTCCTACAAACCTCTGCACTTGGAGGCCCAACAACATGTACAAGAAGAAGATTGTGTAGTAGACATCAATTGCCTCTTGGGCTGAGGATGAACGAGTACAAGGGAAGAACAGCCTCCTGAGGAGAGGTGTTCTTGAGCTCGGTGAGCTTGTGTGGTTGAGGATGGAATGGATCCGATCCCAGATCCCTTCTAAGATGAGTTCTGTCCGATCCATCCCCCCTCCTACTATGGTGGCTAGCCCTATTTATAGAGTCCCTAGTCCTCTTCCCAAATGTAGGAGGGAAGGGATCCAACAACGGCCAAATTTGAAGGGAGACAACTAGTACAAGTTATCCTAACAAAAGGTGGTCTTCGCCTGCCAAAGGCTCTAGTAGTGATGCCGTCCTGGGCTCCATGGTGACCTCTGTCCTACCGTCCTGCTGGTCTTGGTCTTGTTGCACTGATATGGAAACCTTTGATTGATGCCTCGGGACACCTCGCATGTGCCTGCCTCTTTAGCACCAAAGAGGAAACGAGTACACTGCACGCTGGCGCCCACCTGGCCTTGGTCGTCATGGCTTGCGTCACAGGGACCTCATGAGGTGCCGCTTGCCTTGATCTCTCTGCCCCTTGCGAGATAGCTTGGTGAGGCCGCCCCCGAGGAGGTCTTGTGTCGTCTGCCTCGCGAGGCTTGGCCCCTCGCGAGGGTCTTGAGTGTTTGCTGATGAAGATGGGCCATACAGGGCCGCTGTTAGCGCCACGCCGTGGGCTGCAGGCAAGAAAGTCTAGGGACCCCCGTTCCCAGGATGCCGACAAACATGAATTGGCATTTTCTTACGTAAATCTATGGTCAAAATTTTACACTAAATATGAGGTAGTACAAAAGTGGGCTATAACGGCCCTCCACTATGTAGGCCAAAACACACGCCAAATTCACTTGTGATTCATTTGGCAAGGATGCCCCTCCATTGCTCACCTGGTACCCCAATCTGGATCACCTACTTTGCTCTGGTACCAAATTAACTCACGCAATGAAAAACACTTGCATGGGAGAGGGAGAGGACTGAGGCAATAAAAACACTTATTTGGGAGAGTGAGAGGCTGGTGTAGTTGGTTTGATTCATTTGTTTATACATGTGGGTCTGTGTGCTCAGTGGTGCCAATTCTCTAACATCACGAGAGCGGTGCCAAAATCTTTTGATTTGACATTGATGCGTATCATGTGGCATACTTTTGAGAAATATGGCATCGGCCATATAGTGGAAGGCAACAAATGCCCAAGCTCTTCACGTGCTCCTAGGTAAATGAGAGGAAAGAGAAAGAAAGAGAGAGAGAGAGAGAGTCAAAAAATATCACTAGCCAGCCAACCCTATTGTATGAGCGAATGATATTGGTACCTCTAGATGACACGACAATCTTATATAGCCAGCTGCTCTAATATGTTCTCTTCTTTTGCAGATCAAAAAGACCCGAAAGTGAAAAATGTGTTGCACTATAAAAATCTCATCGAACGCCTTGATCTCCATCTTACAGAAATTGATTTGATCGACTACCAAGGCAGCACATCTGAGATTAAATTGGCTAGGTTCTTTGTTCTGGAGGCAAGTGTGCTCAAGGTAATGAGGTTTGGCATTCTCTGGTGCAACAATGAATGGCGTGCTGATCATCGCAAGCGTCTAAGCCTAAATGACAAAGTCTCCGCAGAAGCCGAATTTGTTTTTGAAACATCAAGTGGCCAGAGACTCAAAAATTTGTTTGCCCATTAGTTGTCAAGGCGGTGGATTTTAGTTTGTACGATAATGCTGCATCCACCTAAAGTAACGGAAGTTCTTACGTAAACTTCCTAGTAGTTTCCTCTTCATAGATGCAACATTACTCCTAACATTTGTAATATCAGTTTGAAACTTGTAATATTGTCGTGTCCTATTCCCGCATTTTCAAAATCCTGCAAATCAAAGAGGTCCTGAGTTGGTGATGATGTTGTGCCTTCCATCTATCACCAATAGCCTTTGGATCTAGATCTGATGCATACAAACCAAACTTCTGCAGTTTTGCAAAAAGATGCCCGCGGTTGTTCCCTATTTATAAACAACTCCTTGTCTCTCACAATCAGCCTTATCTCCTCCCCACCAGTCTAGAAGGCCATGGAAAAATCTAGCGTGATGGCCGCTGCCGGCATCGTCCACCCCCAATCTTGGTGTTCCGTGCAATGCACGGGCATCTACGCATGGGAAATTATGTCAAACACAGCTAGTTGTAAGCAAGCTAGCTCTATAGCCATGTTGATAGTGACTGCAGATGTTGAGGCTGACTATGGTTTGCGAACACGGCGCCTACACTCAGGTGTCATCTCCGGCACGCGGTCTTGTCACTTCACTATGAGGAGCATCACGTAATAATTTGACCAACGGGTAGTACGGTACTACTACATTGGTAGTACTACTACTAGTACTAGCACCACCATCTGGATTTAGTAGTACTACCACGTCCATCTGGATTTAATATTTGACTAGAAATATTTAGTAATGCATGTCACAAAAAATGTACTACTCCCTTCGTAAATAAATACACGGTGTATTGTTTTATTCCTTCTGGTAGATGGCTCAAATCTGAAGTCTCATCAATCAGACTACTATTATACTCACCGAGCGCTCAGCTTGGTAAGCTACCAACAAAAATAGCAATCAAAGGCTACTATTGTACTCCCTCCGTACCGGTGCATTAGTCACGTTACGAAAACCAAATAGTAATCCCAAAACTTTTAGGCGCGGTGCATTAACTACCCACCTCGTTCCCTACTTTTTGCCACGAAAAAAGAAATCACCCAATATAAGATGTGGGGTGCGTATGCATCCAATGACTTGAGACTACTCCCTCCGTCTAGGTGTATAAGTTATCTTAGAGCAAGTGAAAAAGAGGAGTGGGCTCTCATGCAAGAGCCTAGCTATATGCGGATTCCTAGGCCAATACAATAAATATGAAGAAAGAGATAGAGAAGATGAGAAAAAGTAGTACTCTTATAGCCAGCCTTATAGCTAACCTTATTGTATGAGTGGCTACAAGTGATGGCTCTATATGACATGGCAACATCATATAGCCAGCAGCTGGCTATACTATTAACCATGCTCTTAGGTTGTGCACCGTGACCAAGACGAAGGGGAAAGCGAGAGAACTTAATGTCTTTTTGCTAATTAATAGCATTACATGCAATGAACTTATACTAGTGTCATGCATATGACACTAGTCTAAGTTACTACCTTCATAGTGCAAAGTAACATAGTAGTAATGTCATAGATGGCTTCATTTATTAGCTTGTAGACTCATCTTTTCTTGGAAAATGCTATGTTACAGTAACATATTATGTTACTCTAAACACATCTCTCCTCATTAAATACATGCCACATAAGCAAACTTGTCTTGGACTGCGATATGTTACTTGCTAAGTTACTCCCACTATGACTAGCCTTAGCACAACATTTTTGGTTACATGCATTAACATTTTATTAGTTAAATCAAAGGTCAAAACTTGGCGCAAAATGCAAAAGGGACCAATAAACCAGTAAACATCAAAGTTCTCTTGTTTGGCCCCAACTAGAGGTCCGCTGAGATGACTATACTGCACTAGCACGGAGGGGGCGTAGCTTCATTGACTTACTGCACCTACCTTTTGGTGTATGACACGTGGGCCCAACAGGTGGCTGGCCCACCTGTCATACAGGCAAAGGCAGGTGCAGTTAAGGCATCAGAGCTCAGTCCCACACGGACGTAGCTTCATTGACTTACTGCACCTGCCTTTGGTGTATGATAGGTGGGCCCAACTGGTGGTTGGCTCACCTGTCATACAGCCAAAGGCAGGTGTAGTAGAGGGTCAAGGAGTACATGGCCAACACACACGTCGCAAGATTAGTTTACTAGAAGCTAGACCCATGGAGGCGATGAGCGCGAGCATCAGCCGGCTGTGCCAGATGGTCCATGACGCGGGCCTGCGGGCCGACACCGACGAACGTCTCCAGGTCGTGCTTGAGGCCGCCAGGGCAAGAGGACGCTTGGACGACAGCTTCGTCTCCTTGTTCGACGAGGTCCTTGTCGGCTTCCTTGACAAGTTCACCGTCGTCAAGAAGCTTGTTGGCTCTATGTGATGTGCCAACTTCATATAACCGGATGTTGGCTATACTACTATGGCACTAACACTCCAAGAAGTGAGTCGAAAACCATTCATAAATTGAGTTTATGACATGTATATGCAAATGTACCATTCATTACATACAACAAGTCATCAACACACAACGACAACGAGGATACATGTTGGATTATAGATTAGTTCCAACAAAACATTCTAGTAAATACTAAATTTTTCATCACACAACAAATAACAAGCAATGAAATGAACTTCAGCTCAACCAATCCTCGGTGATGGGAATGCTTGCTTTGAACCAAAAGAGTTTCTCTAGGAAGGCCCAACTACTGTCAATCTCGAGACTGCAGGACTGATCATCCAGGCTAAAGCATCCTATTTCATGACCCATATTGTGATAGCCATGGTAGGGAAGCATATGTCTGAGGTATAGATACAGTTGCTTCTCATAAATGATAGTAACGTTGTGTCAACAACAGCTGGATCGCCTTTCACCATCATTGGATAGTTTTGTCCAAGGAAGAGTGAGTTTCCTCCAAGAGTATCAATACTAAGCCAGGGAGAAGGTGTTGGCGCTAGCACAGTAGTATCCATCCCGAATACCCTGCAACGGATGTTGGAATAGGTCTGGAGAGTGCGACCATGGGAGACAACACCTGCTTCCTTAGTAACATCAGCAGTGCCCTGTATACAAGCAAGAAGAGGTGATCCATCAGAATAAGTTGCCAGGCGCCACTGAGTATATGGGTCCTCATGCTCGTGATCATCATCATCGTCATCTCCCCCTTGGTTACAATTTTTTCAGTAATAGGTGGTGGAATGCTCACAGGACCTTGGAAACACAAGAAGGTTAATTAGTAAAGGGAAACTAGCTAACCCATAGGCATGTGGGTGAAATAATTATAATTACAGTGGAAGACAAACATACTGAAAGCACCAGGATTCCATGCAAAAACAACGTGGTGGCAACAAACACAAGACCCTCGTATTGAATTTCATCACAGTACACATCCATGTATAGATACTGATTTTTGAGAAATATCCATCATGTCGAAGTATGAAGGACGGCAACAAGCTTGTCGAAGATAGCGACAACACAAGCATTCCTATAACCCCAAGAGCGGTCGGGAACTCGAAAAATTCCTATCTTTTGTAGACGACAGTCACCATGATCGTAGTTGAACGTACGTAGAATACCGGTGTGCTCAACCTCTGAGCAGTCTGAGATTTTTGGAAGTGGAACCCGGTGACAAGTGTACACATTCACAAGTTCCTACTCGCTGGTGTACCCAACAGAAACAACCCAATCTCCACTTGTGCCTGCTGATACGTCTCCAACATATCTATAATGTTTGATTGTTCCATGATGTTATATTATCAATCTCGGATGTTTTATAATCATTTTATAGTCATTTTATATCATTCTTTGGTACTAACCTATTGACATAGGGCCAAGTGCCAATTGTTGTTTTTTCTGTGTTTTTTACATCGCAGAAAATCAATATCAAACAGAGTCCAAATGCCACGAAACTTTATGGAGAATTTTTATGCGCCAGAAGGAACACAACGGGCCCTGTCTGTGTCTGGGGAGTGCCCCGAGGGAGGCACAACCCACCAGGGCGCGCCAGGAGGCCCAGGGGTTGTGCCCACCTCGGGTGCCCCCGGACCACCTCTTTGCTCTATAAATAACCGAATATTCCCAAAGCCCTAGGGGAATATTGATCCAGCCGCCGCAGAGTCCAGAACCACCAGATCCAATCTAGACACCATCTCAGATGGGGTTCACCACCTCCATTGGTGCCTCTCTGATGATGCGTGAGTAGTTCTTTATAGACCTTCGGGTCCGTAGTTAGTAGCTAGATGGCTTCATCTCTCTCTCTCTCTTGATTCTCAATACAATGGTCTCTTGGAGATCCATATGATGTAACTCTTTTTGCTGTGTGTTTGTTGGGATCGATGAAATTTGACTTTATGATCAGATCTATGTTTTTATATCCATGAAAGTATTTGAGTTTCTTTGATCTCTTTTATGCATGATCTCTTATAGCCTCGTATTTCTTCTTCGATATTTGGGTTTTGTTTGGCCAACTTGATCTACTTATCTTGCAATGGGAAGAGGTGCTTTGTAGTGTGTTCGATCTTACGATGCTTGATCCTAGTGGCAACCGACACGTATGTATCGTTGCTACTAAGGATAAAACGATGGGGTCCATCTCTATATAGATAGATCTTTTCTACATCATGTCATCGTTCTTATTGCATTACTCCGTTTCTCCATGAACTTAATACACTAGATGCATGCTGGATAGCGTTTGATGTGTGGAGTAATAGTAGTAGATGCAGGCATGAGTCAGCCTACTAATCTTGGATGTGATGCCTATGTAATGATCATTGCCCGGATATCGTCATGAGTATTTTAAGTTCTATCAATTGCACAACAGTAATTTGTTCACCCGCCGCGTTGCTATTTTTTCTCGAGAGAAGCCACTAGTGAAACCTACGCCCCCTGAGTCTCTTTCTCATATTATTTGCCTTTGCGATCTACTTTTATTTGCATTTATTTTCAGATCTATTAATCTAAAAATACAAAAGTACTTTGTTGCACTTTATTTTATTTGCGATCTATTTATCCAATCTATTACAACCTTTTTCCCGTCACGCACCAATTTCCGGCACCGTTACCCGAAAGGGATTGACAACCCCTTTAACACGTCGGGTTGCGAGGATTTGTTATCTGTGTGGAGGGGCTTTTACATTGTGTTTCTTGGTTCTCCTACTGGTTCGATACCCTTGGTTTCATATCTGAGGGAAATACCTACCGCCACTATGCTGCATCATCCCTTCCTCTTTGGGGAAATACCGACGTAACTTCAAGCGACATCAAAAGGAATTTATGGCATCGTTACCGGGGAGGATCTTCAACATATACCAGGTTCCTAATCACAAATCTCATCTCCTTGCAATTTACATTATTCTACATTTTCCTCTCGTTTCCTCTCCCCCACTTCAAAAAAAATTGCCATTTTATTCGGCTCTCTTTTTCGTTCGCCATTTTATTGTCAGATCTATCATTTGCTTGCCATCATGAGTAATTTTGGTATGTCACCAACAGATGATGGCCTAACTCCTAAAATTGGATGTACGGGCAATCTGGATGCTAAAACTTTTATCTTGGGGCAAGGGAACGTTATGGGAAAAGAACGTATCCAAGAATTTTTCAATTGTGTTGGGAAGCTAAGTCCTCCTATACTTAAAATTACTAGATCTTATGCGGATGCTATTTCAGCACTAGTTCTGAAACTTGAAAGTAAATTTATTCATACCCATCCTGCTTTGCGAAGGTTGTTTTTTGATCTCCCAGTTATAAAGAATCCTAGGGCTAAAAAGTTAGCCACTCTCATCCTTATGAATGAGTTTGACTACATAATACGGGAAGCTAGGGAAATCTTTGATTTTTATGGTATGAATCATGAAAAACCTATGATAGATGAAATTCTTTACAATAGTGACTATGCTTTAAGAAATTTTCTTGGGGATAATAAAATCTTTTATGAGAATCTTAAAAAGGAAGTCCGCGTTCTACATATAATCCAACAGGTTTTCAATAATGTTAATCAACATTACTCTTGGATTGTTGCAGGAAATCAAAAAGGGTATGATGAACATAAACTTAGGAATGCTAAGGTTTCTATGGATAATATGTTTTATGTTGTGTTTACAAAACCCCATGATGAAAGCACCTCTAAGAAGGTTAAGAAGAAGGATGAAAAAACATAGACCCTTGCTTTATGCCTAGCTAAGGGCGTAAAACTATAGCGCTTGTTGGGAGGCAACCCAATGAATAAAATTTATTTTTGTTTTTTGTTTCCTGTGTTTGAGTGTTAGCACAATTATGCTACTATTATTATTATGTTTTTTATGTTTTAATTAGTGTTTGTGCCAAGTAAAGCCTTTAGGATCTTTTTGGGTGATAGTTGTTTGATCTTGCTGAAAAACCAGAAACTTTTATGCTCATGAAAATAATTATCATTTTTTACCAGAGAGCGATAAAATGCCCATTCCACTTGCAGTAGATCAATATACAAATTTCTCAGGTCGTCGTAAATTTTCAGAATTTTTGGAGTTATAGAAGTATTCGAAATAGTCAGATTGCTACAAGCTGTTCTGTTTTCACAGATTCTATTTTCACAGATTCTATTTTCTTTGTGTTGTGTTCTTATTTTGATGGCTCTATGGTTTTCTTTGATGAGTTTTTGCCATAGAAAAGTTGGAATACAGTAGATATAATACAAGAACAAAATATGAATTGGTTTGATACAACACTTATAGTAGTGATTTATTATTCTTATACTAACTGATCTCACGAAGGTTTTGTTGAGTTTTGTGTGATTGAAGTTTTGAAGTTTTGGGTTATCTTACGATGGATGAAGGAATAAGTAGTAGAAGAGCCTAAGCTTGGGGATGCCCCGGCATCCCAAGCGATTATCCAAAAATGAACAACCAACTAAGCTTGGGGATGCCCCTGAGTGGCATCCCCTCTTTCTTCTAACGACCATCGGTATTTTTATTCGTCACATACTATGTGTTTTGCTTGGAGCATCTTGTATGATATGAGTATTTGCTTGTTTTATTTTTTATTTTAAGTCTTGATACCTTTCTGTACACACCTATTTGAGAGAGCCAAAATTATGTCATGACTTGTTAGAATTGCTCTCTATGCTTCACTTAAATTTTTTATGAGAGATGGACTTGCTCTAGTGCTTCACTTATATCTTTTTGAGCACGGTGTGCTTTAGTATTTTTGAAGAAATTATCTATTGCTTCACTTAAATTAATTTGAGAGAAAGAAATATTATGCTCATGATCTTCACTTATATTTGTTTGAGCTTGTCAAAAGAAACACATGAAAATTAGTCCCAAAGTGATAGATATCCAAGAAGGATATAATAAAAAAATTCATGAAGATCATTGAACAAAATAAACTTGATTCTTAGTAATAGTTTTGTGATATGATGATGTGATATGTGAGTCATATTGATGAGTAATTATGCTTAAGTAAGAATATTGGTGTGAAGGTTTGTGATTCCCTATGCAAGCACGAAAGTCAATAGTTATGCAATGAAATTATATCCTACTTATGGTGCATTATTTGGTGTTAGTTATGCTTAATGCTCGCTTATGAGATTATTCCTTTCTTGGTTGGTCGCTTCTCAATCTCTTGCTTGCCTTCATTTTGCATTAAGTATGATCACTACTTGTGCATCCAAAAACCTTTAACCTAGTTTTGCCACATGAGTCCACTATATCTACCTATATGCGGTATTCTTTTGCCGTTCTAAGCAAATTTGCATGTGCCATTTCTAATTTTCAAAAATAAAATTCTCTTTTGTGTGTTTGTTTCGCTCGTAGAGCGGTGAGGGGTGGCTAATATTTTCCATGCTAGATGTGTTATTCTCAAGATGAGCGTTTATTCACTTGTCATTGCACGAGAGTAAGGCAAAGGTATTAGGGATGCCTAGTCCCGAAATGCAAAAATGAATTTACTTTATGTTGTCAAATAATAAATTCCTTGGAAAGTGTTGGTATGGAGGGCACCCCTGGATACGGTTAGCCATGGAAAGTTAAAGTATGGTGGAAAAAGGAATAAACTTTATTTTCTGTTTGGGAACCGCCTATGATATATCTAAGCATGGAAAGTATTGGGAACTCTAAGTCGTTTTCTTTGGTGGGATGCATACACCTCCAAAAATGTTTTTATCTCTAAGTTTTTCGCTTTGAGCTCTGGCACCTCTACGAATCCCGACTTCCCTCTACGAAGGGCCTATCTTTTACTTTATGCAATTTTTATTTTGAATTTGAGTCTCCATCTTCTCTTACAAAAGCACCAACCAGGAGGCAATATGATTGTACTTGAGTATTGGACATAGCTAATATGCGAGTGTGTTTCATAAATGGATCAATGGTTGAGCATGATGGGCTAGGGATAGCTTATTTTAGTGGTGATACTTTGAAAGACATGGTTGCTTGTTGATATGCTTGAGTATTTAAATTATCATGTCAAAACTAGACTATTGCTTTGAACAATATAAAAGTCCAAATGTCCATGCTATGAGGAAAGAAATATGATATGACATGTTAGGCAACATTCCACATCAAAAATTCTGTTTTTATCACTTCCCTACTCGAGGACGAGTAGGAGTTAAACTTGGGGATGCTGATACGTCTCCAACATATCTATAATTTTTATTGTTCCATGCTATTATATTATCAATCTTGGATGTTTTATAATCATTTTTAGTCATTTTATATCATTTTTTGGTACTAACCTATTGACATAGTGCCAAGTGCTAGTTGTTGTTTCTTCCATGTTTTTTACATCGCAGAAAATCAACATCAAACGGAGTCCAAATGGCACGGAACTTTACGGAGAATTTTTATGGGCTAAAAGGAACACAACAGGCCTTGGCTACGCCTAGGGTGTGCCCCGAGGGAGGCACAACCCACCAGGGCGCGCCAAGAGGACCAAGCGCGCCCTGGTGGGTTGTGCCCACCTGGGGTGCCCCCCGGATGGCCTCTTTGCTCTATAAATACCCCAATATTCCCAAAACCCTAGGGGCGTCGACTAAATATTGATCTAGTCTAGACACCATCTCGGATGGGGTTCACCACCTCCATTGGTGCCTCTCCGATGATGTGTGAGTAGTTCTTTGTAGACCTTCGGGTCCGTAGTTAGTAGCTAGATGGCTTCATCTCTCTCTCTCTTGATTCTCAATACAATGGTCTCTTGGAGATCCATATGATGTAACTCTTTTTGCGTTGTGTTTGTTGGGATCGATGAACTTTGAGTTTATGATCAGATCTATGTTTTTATATCCATGAAAGTATTTGAGTTTCTTTGATCTCTTTTATGCATGATCTCTTATAGCCTCGTATTTCTTCTTCGATATTTGGGTTTTGTTTGGCCAACTTGATCTACTTATCTTGCAATGGGAAGAGGTGCTTTGTAGTGTGTTCGATCTTACGATGCTTGATCCTAGTGACAGAAAGGGAACCGACACGTATGTATCATTGCTACTAAGGATAAAACGATGGGGTCCATCTCTACATAGATAGATCTTTTCTACATCATGTCATCGTTCTTATTGCATTACTCCGTTTCTCCATGAACTTAATACACTAGATGCATGCTGGATAGCGTTTGATGTGTGGAGTAATAGTAGTAGATGCAGGCATGAGTCAGTCTACTAATCTTGGATGTGATGCCTATGTAATGATCATTGCCCGGATATCGTCATGAGTATTTTAAGTTCTATCAATTGCACAACAGTAATTTGTTCACCCGCCGCGTTGCTATTTTTTCTCGAGAGAAGCCACTAGTGAAACCTACGCCCCCTGAGTCTCTTTCTCATATTATTTGCCTTTGTGATCTACTTGTATTTGCATTTATTTTTAGATCTATTAATCTAAAAATACAAAAATACTTTATTGCACTTCATTTTATTTGCGATCTACTTATCCAATCTATTACAACATTTTTCCCGTCACGCACCAATTTCTGGCACCGTTACCTGAAAGGGATTGACAACCCCTTTAACACGTCGGGTTGTGAGGATTTGTTATCTGTGTGCAGGGGCTATTTACGTTGTGTTGCTTGGTTCTCCTACTGGTTCAATAACCCTGGTTTCATATCTGAGGGAAATACCTACCACCATTGTGCTGCATCATCCCTTCCTCTTTGGGGAAATACTGACGTAGCTTCAAGCGACATCACCTGCCCAAGCCTTACCCTCAAGCGAAGGCATCTTAACATCACACGTATCATTATCAAGTGGCATCAACTTGCACAAGGCGAGGCTTGCGTCGTCCACACGCTAGTGATCAGGGTCACGCTGAAGAAGATAGGGGAGATCAAACCATTCCTAGACCCTTTGGTTCTTCGTAATGAAGATATCAGTTAAGTCGACAATGTTCTTGAACGAACCTGCCATGCTAGCCCAGGTGATGACATCGCACCGATCAATAAGTTCTACCACCACGTCATCTTTCAGATCTAGGCCAGAATAATGGGGTCGTTTCCAGCCTGTTCCCTCCATGGAGAAGACGATCGAACAATGGTAGAAGGAAGGGTGAAGGCAAATGGAGGAGGGAGGAAGAGCATGCGACAGCAGTTCCAAAATCGAGAGGGAAAGGCGAAGAGGCGGTGGACAGTTTCCACGGTACACAAAGAGGCGCCCCGGCCTACATAGACGTCCGTTCGGAAATTGTACAAAAGGACTCGCCGTCGTCTAACTGACATGTTGGAACGGGGCCACATGTCAGCGAAGAGGCTAGTGGGGAGCGGACGGTTGCCACAGAAGTCACACACTGACGACAAGGCCGTCTTGTCAGACCTAGCACCAGCGCGAGATGGCTTCCGTCCCCCACACGAGCGAAGCCACTTCAGACCCCCACATGGTTGGTCCGCCACGCCGCTAGGCCAACTCCAACATGTGCAGCTCAGATGTGTGCTCGCTCAGCCCCCTTTCCCTCGACGCCCCCGAGCTACCCAACCATGGCTACCTGTTTTGCACACCCGACGGCCGGATTTGGAGCGGATCCGGTCGGGCTTGAGGTCGCCTGGCTGTGGGAGGCCGCGTCGCGCCATGGACTGGTCGGTCACTGGACCGGAAGGCCCCGGCAAGGCCGCATGCAGGTAGTGACTCCTCCTCTAGCCACTCGGATCTACACCGTCGGTGGTCCGCCGGCAGATACATGAATGGCGGTCGGCTGGGCTCGGTGCTGGCCCAAAAGCTCGTCGGTGCACCATTGCCACTCATTACATGCGACAACTGCCAGAGAAGGTCTTGCGCCGCGTGTCTACAACGCCGGAACATCCCGTATGGGTGTTCATCAAGTGCTCAACCGATGGGTTATGTGTCAAGATGGCAACGAGGATGAAACCCATCGGGTTTTGCCTTCCCAAACCCATCCCCACGAGAAAATCGTAAACCCATCCCCGTCCCCGTCACCGTGCGCGGGGCTAGTTTTTCACCTGTCCCCTAAACCCATCGGGTTTTCTAAACCCACGGGGAACCCACGGGGAAATCGACATATATAAGGAAACATAGAACCAACAAAGAATAATATTTTGACAACAAAACGATACCACATTTCAGCAACATAGATAATCAGATTTCAGCAACAAGCAAGAGCATATTTCAACAAGATGTCCAATTACACAAGTTCTAAAATAGAAGTCTTGGTTCACAAATCACAAGCACAAATGAGACGAAATAGTCCAATACATAAATTCTAAAATAGAATTCATATTTCACAAATCACTTTAAAGTAGGAATCATCATAGCATCTGTCACATCTCCAAGCCTCCAAAAGACTATCTTCAAAGTTACCAAAGCCAAATCAAAGTGCCAAGTCCTAGAGAAGATCAAAATACGCTCAATCTTGGTAAAAAACACATGTATTTTGCCGGGTCTACTGGGTTTCAGGTTCGGGGACTACCGAAACGGGTGCAAACCCATGAAACATGTCAGGTGTCAGGACCCCGACCCAATGCCACATCGATCTAGCATGTAACACCTCATATCACTTTGCGGCCTCACGCACGGTATTCCCACGGGTGTCGCCTTACCTTTGCCCGGGACCGTTTGCGCCTTTTGGCACACGTATATGATAGTGTCGCTAGCATCCATATGATAAGGAGCCCGGGCTGACATGGCTAGTCGTAAACCCAAAGTGGCACAGACTTACAGGGACAGGCATCCATGACCCAGCATCGAACGTGTCGGTCATCAGCGAGTGAAACCAGGCTGTAGCACTGGGCTAGCAGGACTCCGGTGAACCGGGCTGTAGCGGGCTAACAGGACTCCGGTATTCATCGCGTGACATTTCCCCGAAGGGACAGACACAGGAACGAAGAAGGACACATGCCGGCCAGCCTAAGTGTTCCGGAGCAATAGCAAGCTACCATGGCTCGGTGGAAACACTAGGAGACATTTCCCCGTAAGAGAGGCTACTAAAGATAAACAACTAGATGGTCAGATCCCACACATACCAAGCATTTCAATAACATACACACAATATGCTCGATATGTGCAAATACAACATGGCATCACAACATGACTCTACGACTCAAGTACTTATTCAATAGGCTCCGAGGAGCGAGATATTACAAACATGGGTCTCATGACCCAACAATCAGAGCATACAAATCAAAGCACAAGCGGAAGCTATCATGTCTGGGTACAGACATCTATAACTGAAAAAGGCTGAGAAGCCTGACTATCTACCAGATCCTGCCGGGGCACAAGATCGTAGCTGAGGTATCAAGCTAAACGTCGAAGTCCACGCGGAACTACTAGCGAGACCGAAGTCTCTCTGCAAAAACATAAAATAGGCAAACGTGAGTACAAATGTACCCAGCAAGACTTACATCAGAACTAACTACAGATGCATCATTATCACAAAGGGATGGTGGGGTTTAACTGCAGCAAGCCAGCTTTGACTCGGTGGCTATCCTGAACTACGACTGCAAGTAACTCTTTTGAGGTGGCGCACACGAGTCCACATATTCACCATATCAATACACCACTATGGATCCACTCCCGTCTCCCTACGAGAACGCCATCCATAGCACTCACGCTTATCTTGCGTATTTTAGAGTATCCACTTTCACTTGTCTATGAACTGATATAAGCAACCCAGAAGTCCTTTTCCGCGGACACGGCTATTCGAATAGATGATGATAACCCTGCAGGGGTGTACTTCTTCACACACGCTCTCACCACTTACCGCCGTTTACACGACATGTACTCGGCAACCTTCAAGCGGAAGCCCAACGTGGGTGTCGGCCACGGCCTACCTAAACACTCAAGTCTCTAGTCCAGGTTTATCGCCTATTCGGGTTCCATCCATGAGGAGATCCGGCCGAAGTTTCGCTCACAGCCCCAAACGATGTGAACAGGGTTTCCGAGACACCAAACGGGCGCCCGGTACACCGTGCCACGTGCCTACCGCATCACAGCCCACCCCTATGGTCAGCGCTGCCCATGGCCTCCAGCATACTACAAACACCAGAAACTACTTGCAACTCCTGGACAGAGGACAAGGGTGATCAAGAAGCCGAGAGGGTCCATTGGTTTCGGGCCCAATGCGTGGTAGTAGCTGAATCATGGATCACAAACACAGAACTCAGTTCCTGAGGACGGCTGCAATGAGACAACCCACCATGTACTCCTACATGGCCTCTCACCGCTACCTTTACCAAATCGTGTTCACACGCTTAGCTCACACACCGTAGGACATGTTCACACACCTCTGATTCATCCCGGATGAATCAGACCTGACTCGACTCTAAGCAGTAGCAGGCATGACAAACAAGCATGAATGAGTAGGCACAACAGGGCTCAAACAACTCCTACTCATGCTAGTGGGTTTCATCTATTTACTGTGGCAATGACAGGTCATGCAAAGGATAAAGGGGTTCAGCTACCGCAGCAGGTAACAGATGAATCGTTGTTGTCCTAATGCAGTAAAAGAGAGCAGGAGCGAGAGAGTGGGATTGTATCGGAATGAACAAGGGGGTTTTGCTTCCCTAGCACTTCTGAAGATAACATTGAGTCTTCATCAGTGCCAACGATCACAACGTCGGAACATCGTCTACCGGGAGGGAACAGATACCGGCAACAAAGAAGAAATACAATCAATTCAATACACAATATGATGCATGCTCATGACATGGCAATATGAATGTGTTTTGAGCTAATGCAACTAGCAACAGATTAAATGAAGTTGGTTTGAATACAAGATTCAAATTCAAACTCCATATGTGATTATTCAAATGCCATTTAATTGATTTGTGCTAAACAGCAGCTATAAGTTGTTCTAACATGCATGAAAATGGTACAGATGGATTCCTTGAATTTTTCTGATAATTTTTCATATATAATTTATTTAATTTGGAGTTACGGTTGAATTTCTATGATTTTTAGAAGTTTTTTACAATTTTCTGGAATTTCTTGAATAATATAAATCCAGAAATGAATTATGGCGTCAGCACCACGTCACTGTGACGTCAGCAGAGTCAACTGGGCTGGTCCAGGTCAAACCTGACGTGTGGGGGCCACACGTCAGTGACACAGGTTAGACAGGGGTTAGTTTAGTTTAATTAAAGATTAGGGGCACTAGGGCCCACATGTCAGTGGCTTTAGGGGGGGGTTAGTTAGTGCGTCATTAGCGCTAATGGTGGTGCCACGTCAGCATCGCCGGATTAAGCACCGGCGACCACATCTCGCGGCGGAGGCTCGCCGGAGTTGCTCGGGCTCGCGCTACAGGCGGCAGTTTGCAACGCGGTTGGGTCCTACGAAGAGCTGGGGCTCGTGCGCATCCAGCGGTGGCAGTGAGAGGGCGCGAGGTGGTCCATAGCAGCGGCAGCGGCGAGCTGGGCGGCGGCCGGAGCTCGGGTGTCGACGGAATCGACGACACGGCGCGCGGGAGGACCAGCGGTTTGCACCTACATGATCTACGAGAGCTCACGAACCCAACGGAGGCACGCACGTTACCATTTGGTCACCGGAGCCTCGTCGGCGACGACCTCGTGTGGCGGCAGCATACGGGACTCGCGGTCATCGGTGTTGCAGCAAGAAATCGACTATGGGGAGAGGGGGAGATGACGACGGGGCTCACAGGGATTCGAACGGCGCCGTCGTTGAGCTCGGGGAGGGACTGGGCGATGCAGACCGACGGGCGAAGTCCGGCGGCAGATGCGGCGGTGACGAGCTCGGAGGCATCATCACAGGGTGTCCGGCGGTGCTTGGCTTGGTGGGGAGGTCGAGGATGTCGTGACGGAGCTCCTGGGCTGCTCAAGGGGACGAGGGAGGGGCCATGGCCGCGGTGGTTCTCGTCGGCGGCGGCGGGCGCGTTCGGTGAGGAGAACAGAGGAGGGGGAGAGTGTTCGGGGAAGAGAGAGGGAGCAGCGAGGGAGGAAGTGGAGCGAGGGGACACGAGGCGTCGTCGTGGCGTCGCTAGGGAGACCGGGGGAAGCAGGAGGTGGCTGAGCAGGGTGGAGGTGGCGCGCGCGGCGGCGTCGCGGTGTCCGTCCTCCTGGCAGGGAGGAAGACGACAGGGGAGGGGGGGGCGGCGGTGGGCTGGGCCGTTGGGGGAGCTGGGCCAGGTAAGTGGCGCCAGGTAGGTGGCCCAGGTGGCCTTCTCTCCCTTTCTATTTATTTCTGTTCTGTTTTGTTTTTCTTAATTTCGTTTTGCCACTGTTTTGAATTTAAAAATAATTCAAACAATGCCAAAAGCTCCTCTGAATATTTTTATTTGGCTAGATGGACTTTTCCAAAGCTCATAAAATATTTCAGGGGTATTTGAAATTATATTCTAATTATATGAATATAATTCAAATTCAAATAGCTAATGATTTAAATTCAAAGTCCCAAAAATAAATCCTCCTAAAATGTTCAATATTTTGGTTGGGACCAGAACCCTTGCCAAAAATTATCAAACATTTAAGAAGAGCATTTTGGAACAATGAATGAGACTTTTAGGGTTTTTGCCCCTCTTTTATTTAGGGTTTTGAGGCTTCCAATATTCCTCAATTCAAGTTTCAAAAATATAGACATGATGCACACATGAAGCTAGCCTAGAGCACTACCAGCAGCTAGGGATGTGACAACTCACCCCTGCCAAACAAAAATCTCGTCCCGAGATTCAAGCGTATGGTAAGATGAAGGGGAAACGCAAACTAGTATAATCTTCACGATCCAGGTTGCACTTCAAATGAACGTTGATTCAATCACCATCTTTGTCTTGACGTCTAGCTTTGAGAACTCCAACTAGCATGACAGCAAGAGGAAAAGGACAACTCCGGAAGAATCGATCTTCTCGAAGATCAATCAACTTAGGATCAGCTCACAAGATGAGTCATAGCAACATCTCCTGAGCTAAGACACGAAGCATACATCTGAAGAAATGGAGTGAGACAGATGACGAGGACTCACTAAGTAGACAACAATTCCACACCTAAGAGGGTGGTGAACGGTTGTCAACGTAGCGAGGAGTTGAGTTGCCATGATACCACAACGAGACACCTTAGGGATGGTGACTCGTAGATATATCCCCTTAGGTGGCAAAAAGAATTACTTTTGATTCCGAGATCATTGAAACTCTTTATACCAGCCTAAGGCAATTCTTGAGTGATCGTTTGGAGGGGTCGATAGAATGGCATACTCGGACTTGGATGATGTGGATTACCTTGTTGAAGACAACGTAATGGATGAATTTGCTTATCACCAGAAATGGAAGAGACCCGTGGTAGAATGGCACATTGGCGGTGCAAGCTGGGAACAAAATGCAAATGCTGGGAATGATTCTGGTAGCTAGGGAAGAACCCAACAATAGAGAGTGAATTCACTGTTTGAAAAGGTCATAGCATTGCCGAGGAAACTGAGAGGAATCCCAGTTAGTGCCGATGATAACACGTAGCGCTTGAGCGTGCTCTCAAGAACTTGAGCATTTCCATATTCATCAAGGTTTTACCAACATCCGTGTCAAGGGTCCGGTAATACAACTTACTACCATGATGAATGGTGATGGAGGATGCAGATGCAAAGGAAGATACACCTTCTCAGATTTCACCTTAGCAAGGCCAAGGGGACGAAATCTGGATGATCGACCGAGAGACATTTAGCACTCCGCTTCTAATGTTCTCCTTGATGTGCTAGTGTAACCCATTCATAGATATGGTTTGATATCTAGAACATCAAGTAAAAGGTCGGACTTCGGGAACACAAAATCCATAAAGATCAACTACGGAGGTAAATCCTGCGAAATCCTTATGGGGATGTGGCCAATTTCTTCAATCAAGATACTACAATAATAGGTCTTCCGGCTGGGTGTGTTGGCCACGACATCCACTTTAACGGTTATCGAGGGACCAATATTATAGTTCTTGGGAAATGTTCCAACCATCATATCTGCCTGAGATTCAGACCTGGTTGGTGTCAGAATATTCCAGACTCATCGAGTCTAGGAAGAAAAATGAAAGTTTGCAACACAAATCGACGAGATGACGTTGCGAGATTCTCGGGAAATGAACTACGATAGCAAGCTCCAAAACATGAGCTGGTTCTGCTACAAACATGTGAACACGTTGTCCCAGACAAGCATGACCACATAGTAGTCTTATAATAAAACACTACCGAGTTCAGGAGGGGGAACCATCAACGAGGGTATCGAAGTCCTTACATAAGTCCGGATTAGCTCTTATGAAGAAACTCCTTCTCCTTGAACAAATCAATCAGTGGCTTGGTGTGCTAGGGATACATATAGATTGAAGGTTGCAAGTCTTCAAACCACAGCATTCTTCGCACGTGTGCATGACTGATTTGGAATGATTCCAGAGGAAGCAACATTGACTTTCTCGAGTCCACGGCGGCAACTTGCATCAAATGCACAAGAACTAGAGGAAGTCACTTCTTACATCCGAACATATGCTTCATGAGCTAGCATGAACAAATGCTCTCAAAAGTTTCCAACACTAGCTTAATGTTCAACAAAATCATGGAGGAGATAAGGATGTTGTCAATGGGCTCAACAACAATTCATCTAGATTTCCTTTTAAAAGGAATTCCATAGTTAAGTGAACAAGTGATAGCATTGATCAGACCCAAAAGATATAATGGTGTATGCTCGAGGGATCAACCACGAGTAAGACAACATTACGAATATCGTTGGTTCTGGTCTGATTGGATGATAGCCCATACTCAATCAAAGGTTTGGGTAAGATAATAGATCCAACAATTGTTCACAAGGACCAATTGATGAAGATATCATCTTTCTTCAACACACACACACACACACACACAAAAAGATATCCCTTAACATGAACTAAGTCGGACAAGCTTTTATCTTCCAACTCTCCAAGTTGTTGTTTGGCTTATCCAACTAGCTCAGGGTATCCAACACGGATTCTTGGAGAAGGGGTGGTTTACAGGAATAAACCAACTTGATCACGAACTCAACATAGCGGTCAGGTGACAACCTGGTAATACTTCTGAGAAGATATTCAGAAAATCACGAACCACCGGTATGTTACTAAGCTCGAGAATAATCTTGCTTTTCAGGGCAAGACGATATGATCAATAGAGCAAGGATTTGAAATAATCCTAACTCATCGATCGAGGAGTGAACCAGGAGAATGGACCAGGTAGCACGATCAATCTTAGAATGATGATTCAATAACCAACACACTAAGAATGAAATTTTTGTCCTTTAACTACCCAGCAACGAGGTTGCTAGGCGTATTGATTTCACACATCACAATTCATTTGTTGGTATTCCGGTTGCATCAACACGAAGACCGAGGAATGACTAATGATGGCAAGAAGTATCACTGTACCAAGAGTTCATAGGACGGTGTGCAATTCCTATAACAATCCCGATATAAAGATGGTAATACTTCAAGGTAGAACAGACCAGAAGCTGGATTGGCATTTTGATCTGTGGAATACAATTGCTTTGACCCAATCCTAGATATGGATGAGATTCTGAAGTTTGTTTCTCCTATTCATTCTGAAATAGAATGGCTTGGCGGACCACAAGGGTAATAGGCATCGACGAACGAATGCACGCATACTCTTGACTATCAATTGATAGACGAAGGTCAGTAGACAACTAAAGAGGGACAACTCAAAGGAACACACGATTTTCTGAGTTGTGGATGCATGGTTTGGCATGTCGAACGAATTCAACATTTCTTCCAGATAACCCATGCAGAGAGGTAGGACTGGCAGAGTCACGATTTATGAATGGAGATCTCCTCAAGAGTACTCTAATTGTGATATTTTGATCCAATAAACATCTGCCATAAGCGGTCCATAGTATTTGGAAGAAGGAAATACCACGGACCTCGAGGACTATCGCAAAGGTTACTAATATCCTAAAGGCACTAGCAATTACTATCAACATGAAGTAGGTAGAGTGAATCTCGGGTTCAAGAACCCAGGAACAGAATACCTATTACTAAGTAGCATCACGGGATGCTTTCGAGAATGATGGCCAGAATCATCACACTGGGAACACAAATCATGGCTAAATTACTAGATGATCCCCTAAGACACCTAGGGTCATAATAATATCTCCAACATATATGTCAAGGTAACGGAGTACCTCAACTCACTGATTAGTGTGGTTAATCTGACCCATGGGAACATTGAAACGGGAAGAAAGGATTTGCAAATGCATCAGACTACTTAGAAACCTGGGATGACTCGGACAGCATAACGGCTGTAAATGCTCAGAAAAGATTTGAGACATTCACAAAAATGGTGGCATAACCACTCAGAAGCACAATATCAAGGTTTCGAGATCAACAATTAACATACGGAAGTAGTAGGAACTGAACTGAGACTTAAATCCAACAATCTTATAAGTCCACTGATTAGTAACACGTGATCCTGATAGAAAGAAGAGATAGCCTAGTTCTTAATCCCCGCAGGAAAGATAAGATGACTCAGATCAGAAGGCATAAGATATAAGGAGTAAAAAGAGCCTTACGTTCCATCCCACAATCAATTCCCTCATATAACTAAAGAATTTCTAGACTCAACATCGACCAGTTTGGCTTGGTAATCCTACAGGCAGTCAACCTGGCTCTAATACCAACGCTGTCAGGACCCCGACCCAATGCCACATCGATCTAGCATGTAACACCTCATATCACTTTGCGGCCTCACGCACGGTATTCCCACAGGTGTCGCCTTACCTTTGCCCGGGACCGTTTGCGCCTTTTGGCACACGTATATGATAGTGTCGCTAGCATCCATATGATAAGGAGCCCGGGCTGACATGGCTAGTCGTAAACCCAAAGTGGCACAGACTTACAGGGACAGGCATCCATGACCCAGCATCGAACGTGTCGGTCATCAGCGAGTGAAACCAGGCTGTAGCACTGGGCTAGCAGGACTCCGGTGAACCGGGCTGTAGCGGGCTAACAGGACTCCGGTATTCATCGCGTGACATTTCCCCGAAGGGACAGACACATGAACGAAGAAGGACACATGCCGGCCAGCCTAAGTGTTCCGGAGCAGTAGCAAGCTACCATGGCTCGGTGGAAACACTAGGAGACATTTCCCCGTAAGAGAGGCTACTAAAGATAAACAACTAGATGGTCAGATCCCACACATACCAAGCATTTCAATAACATACACACAATATGCTCGATATGTGCAAATACAACATGGCATCACAACATGACTCTACGACTCAAGTACTTATTCAATAGGCTCCGAGGAGCGAGATATTACAAACATGGGTCTCATGACCCAACAATCAGAGCATACAAATCAAAGCACAAGCGGAAGCTATCATGTCTGGGTACAGACATCTATAACTGAAAAAGGCTGAGAAGCCTGACTATCTACAAGATCCTGCCGGGGCACAAGATCGTAGCTGAGGTATCAAGCTAAACGTCGAAGTCCACGCGGAACTACTAGCGAGACCGAAGTCTCTCTGCAAAAACATAAAATAGGCAAACGTGAGTACAAATGTACCCAGCAAGACTTACATCAGAACTAACTACAGATACATCATTACCACAAAGGGATGGTGGGGTTTAACTGCAGCAAGCCAGCTTTGACTCGGTGGCTATCCTGAACTACGACTGCAAGTAACTCTTTTGAGGTGGCGCACACGAGTCGACATATTCACCATATCAATACACCACTATGGATCCGCTCCCGTCTCCCTACGAGAACGCCATCCATAGCACTCACGCTTATCTTGCGTATTTTAGAGTATCCACTTTCACTTGTCTATGAACTGATATAAGCAACCCAGAAGTCCTTTTCCACGGACACGGCTATTCGAATAGATGATGATAACCCTGCAGGGGTGTACTTCTTCACACACGCTCTCACCACTTACCGCCGTTTACACGACATGTACTCGGCAACCTTCAAGCGGAAGCCCAACGTGGGTGTCGGCCACGGCCTACCTAAACACTCAAGTCTCTAGTCCAGGTTTATCGCCTATTCGGGTTCCATCCATGAGGAGATCCGGCCGAAGTTTCGCTCACAGCCCCAAACGATGTGAACAGGGTTCCCGAGACACCAAACGGGCGCCCGGTACACCGTGCCACGTGCCTACCGCATCACAGCCCACCCCTACGGTCAGCGCTGCCCATGGCCTCCAGCATACTACAAACACCAGAAACTACTTGCAACTCCTGGACAGAGGACAAGGGTGATCAAGAAGCCGAGAGGGTCCATTGGTTTCGGGCCCAATGCGTGGTAGTAGCTGAATCATGGATCACAAACACAGAACTCAGTTCCTGAGGACGGCTGCAATGAGACAACCCACCATGTACTCCTACATGGCCTCTCACCGCTACCTTTACCAAATCGTGTTCACACGCTTAGCTCACACACCATAGGACATGTTCACACACCTCTGATTCATCCCGGATGAATCAGACCTGACTCGACTCTAAGCAGTAGCAGGCATGACAAACAAGCATGAATGAGTAGGCACAACAGGGCTCAAACAACTCCTACTCATGCTAGTGGGTTTCATCTATTTACTGTGGCAATGACAGGTCATGCAAAGGATAAAGGGGTTCAGCTACCGCAGCAAGTAACAGATGAATCGGTGTTGTCCTAATGCAGTAAAAGAGAGCAGGAGCGAGAGAGTAGGATTGTATCGGAATGAACAAGGGGGTTTTTGCTTGCCTGGCACTTCTGAAGATAACATTGAGTCTTCATCAGTGTCAACGATCACATCATCGGTATCACGTCTATCGAGAGGGGACAAATACCGGCAACACAGAAGGGAACACAATCAATGCAATGCACAATATGATGCATGATCATGACATGGCAAAATGAATGTGTTTTGGGCTAATGCAACTAGCAACAGATTAAATGAAGTTGGTTTGAATACAAGATTCAAATTCAAACTCCATATGTGATTATTCAAATGCCATTTAATTGATTTGTGCTAAACAGCAGCTATAAGTTGTTCTAACATGCATGAAAATGGTACAGATGGATTCCCTGAATTTTTCTGATAATTTTTCATATATAAATTATTTAATTTGGAGTTACGGTTGAATTTCTATGAATTTTAGAAGTTTTAGGCATTTTCTGGAATTTCCTGATTATTATAAAATAAACTAAATTCCAGAAAAGGAATATTGCGTCAGCATGACGTCATGCTGACCTCAGCAGAGTCAACAGGGGCTGGTCCGGGTCAAACTGACCAGTGGGGTCCACTGGTCAGTGACACAGTGCTGACTAGTGTCGTTGACAGGTGGGGCCAGGTCAACGGCCACGTCAGCAGAGTCAATGCTGACGGGTGGGTCCCACTGCTTATGAACTAATCTAAACAGAAAATAAAACTAACCTAAACAGGTACAAGGGCCCACATGGCAGTGGCTTTAGTGGGGGTTAGTTAGTGCGTCATTAGCGCTAATGGTGGTGCCACGTCAGCATCGCCGGATTAAGCACCGGCGACCACATCTCGCGGCGGAGGCTCGCCGGAGTTGCTCGGGCTCGCGCTACAGACGGCAGTTTGCGACGCGGTTGGGTCCTATGAAGAGCTGGGGCTCGTGCGCATCCAGCGGTGGCAGTGAGAGGGCGCGAGGTGGTCCATAGCGGCGGCAGCGGCGAGCTGGGCGGCGGCCGGAGCTCGGGTGTCGACGGAATCGACGACACGGCGCGCGGGAGGACCAGCGGTTTGCACCTACATGATCTACGAGAGCTCACGAACCCAACGGAGGCACGCACGTGACCATTTGGTCACCGGAGCCTCGTCGGCGACGACCTCGTGCGGCGGCGGCATACGGGACTCGCGGTCATCGGCGTTGCAGCAAGAAATCGACCATGGGGAGAGGGGGAGATGACGGCGGGGCTCACAGGGATTCGAACGGCGCCGTCGTTGAGCTCGGGGAGGGACTGGGCGATGCAGACCGACGGGCGAAGTCCGGCGGCAGATGCGGCGGTGACGAGCTCGGAGGCATCGTCACAGGGTGTCCGGCGGTGCTTGGCTTGGTGGGGAGGTCGAGGATGTCGTGACGGAGCTCCTGGGCTGCTCAAGGGGACGAGGGAGGGGCCATGGCCGCGGTGGTTCTCGTCGGCGGCGGCGGGCGCGTTCGGTGAGGAGAACAGAGGAGGGGGAGAGTGTTCGGGGAAGAGAGAGGGAGCAGCGAGGGAGGAAGAGGAGCGAGGGGACACGAGGCGTCGTCGTGGCGTCGCTAGGGAGACCGGGGGAAGCAGGAGGTGGCCGAGCAGGGTGGAGGTGGCGCGCGCGGTGGCGTCGCGGTGTCCGTCCTCCTGGCAGGGAGGAAGACGACAGGGGAGGGGGGGCGGCGGTGGGCTGGGCCGTTGGGGGAGCTGGGCCAGGTAAGTGGCGCCAGGTAGGTGGCCCAGGTGGCCTTCTCTCCCTTTCTATTTATTTCTGTTCTGTTTTGTTTTTCTTAATTTCGTTTTGCCACTGTTTTGAATTTAAAAATAATTCAAACAATGCCAAAAGCTCCTCTGAATATTTTTATTTGGCTAGATGGACTTTTCCAAAGCTCATAAAATATTTCAGGGGTATTTGAAATTATATTCTAATTATATGAATATAATTCAAATTCAAATAGCTAATGATTTAAATTCAAAGTCCCAAAAATAAATCCTCCTAAAATGTTCAATATTTTGGTTGGGACCAGAACCCTTGCCAAAAATTATCAAACATTTAAGAAGAGCATTTTGGAACAATGAATGAGATTTTTAGGGTTTTTGCCCCTCTTTTATTTAGGGTTTTGAGGCTTCCAATATTCCTCAATTCAAGTTTCAAAAATATAGACATGATGCACACATGAAGCTAGCCTAGAGCACTACCAGCAGCTAGGGATGTGACATCAGGTTGTATAATGTGCCCAACAACAGCCCCGCGGGGATGAGAAGACGCCCATCCCCATCACCTAATAGGGGAAAACCCCATGGGGACGCGGGTTTCGGGGCCCCGTTGCCATCTTGAGTTATGTGCTACTTAAGCTTCGGTTGTGCTCTCGGATTAGACTAGTTGTGCTAACTTAAAATTTTCTTGTGTAGAATGGATGCAAGTTTTGGTATTGGGAAGAAGAGTACATCGATATATTGATAGAGCATAATTTAGTAGATGTTCTAGCACTTTTAGCTAGCATAGAGGGTAGAGATGAGACTAGTGCACTTGTAGGCTGGACATGAGACAAGATGCAAGGAAGCGACGTCTACTTCTTTACACTCGAAGAAGAAAGAAGGACGCAAGATCGAGCCTCCGTAGATCAATAATGAATGCATCGAGAAGGCACTAATACAACTTACAGGAGCAGTTGTGGAAGTTGGATGTCTTCTAAAATGTTTTCTTATGGTTCTTGTTTTCTTTGGTCTTGCTTTTCTAGTCAAAATTTGGTGATGTGTTTCCATGTACCAAAAATCAATGATGAAAAAAAGATCTGTGTTTGCAAAGAAAAATGTATGCGGCCGGGAAGCGTCCGCGCATTGGGCACACGACCACTGCATCCGAGAAATGGCCCGGACACGACCCCATTGCCCTGTCCAAATGGACAGAATCCGGGCAAAACGGACGTCTGTTTGGGGTCGCGCATTGGAGTTGGCTTTACAAGTGGGACCACAGTTGAGGAAACCGACTATCGACAAACTCCCACGTCACCCGCCGCGCAATGGCTGAGTTAGAGAAACGAGGAGGTTGAAGAGATAGATGTAGCATGGACTCCAAGAAATATGGTATCAGATGGAAGTCGTGCTAGTGGCGTGTGCCATACTCCTAGACGTGAATGCTTGTTCTATCCCATGCCACCCTACTATATATCGAGGATTCGAGGTGCTGGTTATGTACAGCGAACACAATAATACATGGCCCACCTCACACTATGGCCAAATTTCCTGGAGTCTGTGCTAGGTTAAGAAGTGTTCTTTGTGAGGGTGGGTGGTTGGTCTCAAGTTTAAAACTTGTTGTATTACGTATACATAGACGTAGAGATTGTGCAGCAGTTTTGAAAGTTTGAACCCAAACATCAGAATGCAATTTCTACTGGACTCATCCGAGGACCTAGAATGATGGGATTCGCAACTACAGCGAAAACACCCGCCCGACGCGCGAAGCATGTGAAGCAAGTACAAATAGTAGTACTATTGTTGATTGGACTCATCTGATAACCTGTTGCAATGCACGTACAATTATGTATTCGGAAAATACATTTTTGCCTCGTCGCAGCACCCACTCAGAGAAGCGACTCGAAAGCCATTCATAAATTTATTAAGTTTATCATAGGCATATCATTTAGCATTACATACAACAGGTCATCAACCCACAACGACAATGAGGATACATTATAAATACTAAAGTTTTCATCACACAACAAATAACAAGCAATGAAATGAACTTCAGCTCAACCACTCGTCGGCGTTGGAAACGCATGCTTTGAACCAAAAGTGATTCTCTGGGAAGGGCCAGCTACTGTCAATCTCGAGACCAACGCAGGACTGATCATCCAGGCTGAAGCGGCCTATGTTAGGACGCATATTGTGATAACCACGGTAGGGAACCATAGCAATGTCCTAGGTATAGATACAGTTGCTTCTCATAAATGGTAGTAACATTGTGTCAACAGCAGCTGGATCTCCTTTCTCCATCATTGGATAGTTTTGTCCAAGGAAGAGCGAGTTTCCTCCAAGAGTATCAATACTAAACCAGGGAGAAGGTGTTGGCGCTAGCACAGTAGTATCCATCCCGAATACCATGCAACAGATGTTGGAATAGGTCCAGAGAGTGTGACCATGGGAGACAACACCTATTTCCTTAGTGACATCAGCAGTGCCCTGTATACTGACAAGAAGAGGTGATCCATCGGAATAAGTTGCCAGGCGCCACTGAGTATAAGGGTCCTCATGCTCGTGATCATCATCATCGTCATCTCCCCCTTGATTATAAATTTTTTCAAGTATAGGTGGTGGAATGTTCACAGGACCTTGGAAACACAAGAAGGTTAATTATTAAAGGAAAACTAGCTAACCCGCATGCATGTGGATGAAACAATTATAATTATGTTGGAAGACAAACGTACCGAAAGCATCAAGATTCCATGCAAAAACAGTGCCACGAGTGGTGGCAGCAAACACAAGACCCTCATATTGAATTGCATCACAGTACTCATCCGTGTACAGAAATTGATTTTTGAGTAATATCCATTGAGGCGTGGAAGGATGACAAAAAGCTTGTCGAAGATAGCAACAACTTCATAGTTTGTGTAATCCCAAGAGCGGTCGGGAACTCAACAAATTGCTATCTTTCGTAGACGAGAGTCACCATGATCATAGTTGAACATAGAATACCGGTGTGCTCAACCTCTAGGCAGTCTGAGATTTTTTGGGAGTGGAACCTGGTAACGAGTTTACACATTCACAAGTTCCCACTCACAGTTGTACCCAAAATAAACTACCCAATCTCCATTTGCGCCTACCCAAGCCTTACCCTCAAGCGATGGCATCTTAACTTGTCGGAGTAATGGGCCGCGGGTAGGCTAACCCGACACCCATAACCTTTCAAGACATCGGGCTGACCACGCCCCTCAGGATGCCTAGGTAAAAAGCCGCCTTCTAGCAGCCGGCTGGAGAAATAGCCGGCTGCCCGTAGACGGCCATGTCCAGAAGGCGAGGTAGAGATGAGCCGACTCCTGCCAGGCGGCTTCCAGAGAAGCCGGCTCCGAGGAGTCGGCCCGCGGCCCCTTCAAAACCTGTACCCACATCAAGGGGGACGGGGCGGGGATGGTTACAGTGCAGCCCATCCCCTCCCCTTCCTAAGGGCTGGCGCGGCCACAGTGCGCTGTACCAACGAGGAGCCCCGCCCGGCGCGGCACTGTTGCCATGCCAGCCCTGACGCCACCACGGGCAGGCGGAGTCCTGCTCCCACAATGGCCTGTCTGTATGGCCCAAGGACGACGGGCCCCACCAGCCAGCGAGAGTCCAGAAGACGGCGAAGAGCCCTACCAATCGGACCCGATGGGAGTCGGCCCCTAGGAGTCGGCCTGCTCCTCCCACGGGCCCCACGCGCCATTAACCAGACTAGACGGGGAGTGGCTACAGTAATCGCCCGCCATGACGGCGCTGCTGTAGCCATGATCCTTCGGCCAAGCCTGCGTCATTAGAAGCGCGGCTACAGTGATCAGCAGCCGGCAAGACCCCCAACCAACGGGTATGGCCTGTCGGCTCCGTACCAGACCAGTCGGCGGGGCCCCCCGATCGGCAGGCCCCAGCAGTCGGCGGAGAAGACGGCGGCCGAAGAGACTGATGGCTGGGCCTGCGCCCAGTCATATTACCCTAGTACCCCTGGGGGGTAGGCCTATATAAACCCCCCAGGGAACCCATGCAAAGGGTTCAGACCCATTAGAACTAGACCAGAGATATAGGAAGGAGAAAGCTAGCCTTGCCTTCTCCTACCTCCAGCATACAGCTCAAGGAGCACCCTTGTACTCACTTTGCCTAAGTGATCATGCGGAGACCCCGCAGAGCAGGACTAGGGGTGTTATCTCCTAGGAGAGCCCCGAACCTGGGTAAAGTACGCCGGCGCTCGTGTCTACGCCTAATCCCGCTTCCGGGCACTACCGACGTTCTACTCGCTCCCACCATGATAAGCCATTCTTTGGCATATGTCGCACCCAACCAATGACATTTGGCGCCCACCATGGGGCGAGGTGCACCGTCGTCCGGAGACCTGTTCTGGACGGGAACCCTTTTTCTCCCTAGCAAGCGCAGCCAGCCTGGCACGCCAGACGGAGTCTGCGCCGACGCGCTGCTTGGCGCGGAAATCGCTTGCACGGCAAGTTGCCTCGCTGATCTTGTCGGCGAGGTCTGCCTCTCCGACAAGCCCGCATCTGACGCGGGCACAGGAGACCCCAAGAGCCTCCTCGCGGGCCTCCTCGACCAACTCCATGTCGCCAGCGAGCCTGCTGTGGACTTGGAGTCCGTAGGCTCCGCCAACCCGATGCGGGTCGACTCCGACACCGCGTCGCTCGACGCGTTCCCCACCAACGTGGTGGTCTATGACGAGCCGCTCCCTCGCACGGAGAGCGGCGGAAGCACCGTCACGGAGGTACTTGTCATCGGTCATGGCGAGCACTCCGACGGAGGTGCTCGCGACCCGCTTGATGCGGCACTACAAGACCTGACCGCGCCCATTCCTGAAGATGCCAATGCCGAGATCCTGGAGGCGCGCCGCCTTTAGCTTGTCGAAGGCGCAAAGAAGTTGGCCAGTATGAGACGTCTGTCGGAGGCCTATCAGCGCGAGATGGACCGCGCTGTGGGCGTCACGCCGGCTCCCGCCGGGCCCAGCCGCCTTGGTGTTGTCCAGCAGCGCGGCGTGGCCATTGCCAACCTGTTCGGGGCAGATCGCCCCGTCTACGCCACGCCGGCGGAAAACATCCGAGCTGCCCAAGCGGCAGCAGACGAGCTGGAAAAGTTCAAGGGCGAGGAGCATCGCCTGATGGCGGAGCGCGTTCAGCGGCTCCTCGACGTGGCTGCCGAGCAGAACGAGGCCGGCTGCCGCACCGGCGCGCTACGTCGGCAGAATGACAACCTGCACCCCCGCCGAGACCAAGGCGCGACATCTCGGACACCGACCGGTGGCGTCCGTGGAAGAAAAGACAAGGAGCCGGCTGCTAGTCGCGGTCGTACTCATATCACCATAGAGCGCGACCAAGACGGCCGCCCAAGAGCAGTGGAACGACGGGACGACTGTCCGCCTCCTCCCCCTCACAGGGAAAGGCGAGTCTCCCTGCCGACTGTTGACCACCCGACACTCGGCGACCGTCTTGGCCGCCAAGAGGGAGTCAGAGAGAATGATGTCCGCCACCAAATTGACCGTCTCCATCGATCCCTGGCGCTTGAAGAAGAAGTTGAGCTGGGCCCACCGTGCTTCGGCCCCCGCACTCGAGACGAGCCTTTCCTCAGAGGGTTCACACTCCCAAGAGACACGCCCAAATACACCGGCTCTGTGAAGCCGGAAGATTGGCTGGTTGACTACTCCACAGCAGTCAACATAGCAAACGGCAACAAGCGTGTTGCCGTGAAGTATGTTTCGCTCATGCTCCAGGACACGGCCCGGACTTGGCTGAACAGCTTGAAGCCCCGCAGCATCAATAGTTGGGTCGACTTCACCGATGCCTTCGTCTGCAACTTCACCAGCACGTACAAGCGGCCTCCCAAACCTCACTAGCTTTCCTTGTGTGTGCAAGGCCCCAACGAGTCAACTCGAGAATATCTCTCGCGCTGGGCGGAGCTCCGTAACTCCTGCGAGGGCATGCATGAGGTGCAGGCCATCGAATACTTCACCGCCCGGTGCCGAGGGGGAACCCTCCTCAAGCACAAGCTCTTCTGCGAAGAGCCAGAGACCCTCGACGAGCTGCTGATCATAGCAGACAAATATGCCACGGCCGACTCCTCCATGAAAGCGGAAATCCAAGTTAGTGCGACTGGCAAGGTGGCTCCTCAGGCTCCTCGAACCCCGGCTGGAGACGCCAGTCGGTGTCAACAACAGAACGACCACAAGCGCAAGGCCACGCAGCCGGCTTCCACCAGCCGGCATGTGGCAACAGTCGAAGACCAGCAGCTAGAAGGGCCGCCTCCGCCCAAACGACAGAAGGGCGGCAAGCCCAACTGGTTGCCGGCTTTCTCATATGAGCATACTTTGGATGCTCCCTGCAAATTCCATAGTGGTGCAAAGCCGTCCAACCACACCACTCGGAAGTGCCACTGGCTCACCAGGATCATCAAGGGAGACGGCCTCATGTCACCCCCGCCTGCTGGGCAGCCGCCTCCTCCTCCCCCCAGCGGCCGGCGGTCAGACCAGTCGGCGCAATACAAGACGAATACCCAGAAGAGCATGGAGCCTATGTCATCTTCACCAGTGTGGCCGATGATCGACGTAGCAGGCGGCTACAGCAACAAGAAGTAAATGTGGTAGCATCATAGACCCCAGAGTTCATGCATTGGTCTGAAAAGCCCATCAGCTGGAGCAGAGCTGACCACCCGAAGGTGATGCCTAAGCCTGGCTCCTATGCCCTGATTTTGGACGCCACCTTTGCCACGGACAAGCGAGCATCTCGCTTCTCCCGAGTCCTGATAGATGGCGGCAGCAACATTAACATCCTATACAAGGATACCATGGAGAAATTAGGAATCAGACAGAGGCAGCTTCAGCCTAGCTGGACAGTATTCCATGACATAGTTCCTGGCCTTTCCTGCTCACCAATCGGCAAGATTCTGATAGACGTCCTCTTTGGAGACAAAGATCATTTCCGCTGAGAGACAGTATGGTTTGAAGTGGTGGACCTTGAGAGCCCATACCATGTGTTACTTGGCCGGCCTGCCCTGGCCAAGTTCATGGTTGTTCCCCACTATGCCTACCTCACGATGAAGATGCCGAGTTCCAAGGGGATTCTGACCATAACTGGCGACTACAAGAAGTCGTCCGCCTGCGCAGCAGAGAGCAGTCGATTGGCTGAGTCCCTCGTGATTGCAGCTGAGAAGCGGCTCCATGACCAGGTTGTGGCGATGGCAAACAAGCAACCAGAGATGTTGCCCGATCCCAAGGAGTCAGAAGATGAGGGATCGTTCAAGCCGGCCTAAGAAACAAAGAAGATACCCTTGGACCCAAAGCACCCGGAGAGGTACGCTGTCATAGGTACAAACCTCGACAGCAAATAGGAAGGCGAGCTAGTCGATTTCCCCCATGAGAATCGGGACATCTTCGCATGGTCCCCCAAAGACATGCCAGGTGTCCCGACATATTTCGCCGAGCACAAACTACACGTCCGATCTGATTCCAAGCCAGTCAGGCAGTCCTTGTGCCGCCTGTCAGAAGAGAAGAGAAGAGTCATCGCAGAAGAAATTGCCCGGCTGCTGGCAGCCGACTTCATCATGGAGGTGTTCTTTCCAGAGTGGTTGGCCAACCCGGTCCTTGTGTTGAAGAAGAACAAGCAGTGGCGTATGTGTATTGATTACACTAGCCTCAATAAAGCATGCCCCAAGGACCCGTTTGCTTTACCAAGAATCGACCAAGTAATAGACTCCACAGCCGGATGCGAGTTGTTGAGTTTTTTTGGATGCATATTCAGGACACCATCAGATCAAGTTGAACCCGGCTGATAGACTGAAGACCGCCTTCATCACGCCATTTGGAGCCTTCTGCTACTTGACTATGATGTTCAGCTTGAGGAATGCCAGCGCCACCTTTCAATGTTGCATGCAGAAAGTGCCTCCTCAAGCAACTCGGCAGAAACGCCCACGTTTATGTGGACGATGTGGTGGTGAAGACGGAGAAGCGTGGAACGCTGCTAGAAGACCTCAAGGAGACCTTTGAGAACTTGTGCCGATTTCAAATCAAGCTCAACCTAGAGAAATGCGTCTTCGGAGTACCAGCCGGCCAGCTTCTTGGTTTCCTGGTCTCCGAACGTGGCATAGAATGCAACCCTGTGAAGATCAAGGCCATTGAGAGAATGGAAGTACCCAGCCGACTGCTGGACGTACATAAGTTCACCGGCTATTAGGCATCCATCATCCATTTCATCAGTCGGCTTGGCAAGATGGCTCTCCCCCTATACCAACTCATGAAGAAGACCACATTTTTCGAGTGGAACCACAAGGCTGACGAAGCTTTTCTCCAGTTGAAGAAGATGTTGACTACCCCACCTGTCCTGGCGGCTCTGACTCCTAAGGAGCCCATGCACCTATACATCGCCGCCACCAGCCGAGTGGTCAGCACAGTCATCGTGGTAGAGCGCAAGGAGGAAGGAAAAGCCCTACCAGTCCAGAGACCGGTATATTATTTGAGCGAAGTAATGTCGACCTCTAAGCAAAACTACCCCCACTACCAGAAGATGTGCTACGGTGTGCACTTTTCCGCCAAAAAATTGAAACTGTACTTTCAAGAGCATCCAATCACTGTGGTCTGCACAGCTCCACTGGCCGAGATCATTGGAAGCCGGGATGCTTCGGGCCGAGTGGCCAAATGGGCCATAGATCTGGCCCCCTACACCATCCACTACCAGCCTCGCACCGCCATCAAGTCACAAGCGCTGGCCGACTTCCTTGTCGACTAGGCCGAGACCCAGTACTTGCCGCCAGCGCCCGACTCCACCCGTTGGCGGATGCATTTTGACGGCTCCAAAATGCGCTCCGGCTTGGGAGCCAGCATCGTCCTCACCTCTCCCAAAGGTGAAAAGCTCAAATATGTCCTGCAAATCCACTTTGCCGCCTCCAACAACGTCGTCGAATACGAGGCACTCATTCACGAGCTCCGGCTTGCCAAAGAGCTCGGCATTCGCCGGATCCTGTGCTATGGCGACTCCGACTTGGTGGTCCAACAGTCATCAGGTGACTGGGACGCCAAAGATGCAAACATGGCGAGCTACCGCTTCCTCGTACAACAACTCAGTGGATATTTTGATGGATGCGAGTTTCTCCATGTGCCAAGAAACGACAACGACCAAGCAGACGCCCTGGCACGAATCGGCTCCACCCGTCAAGCAATACCAACCGACGTCGCCCTTCAGTGCCTTCTCAAACCGTCTGTCAAGCCATCACTAGAGTCAGATTCTATCTTCGTGCCGGTTCCTCCTGAAGCAGTCGGATCCGACTTGAGAGCTCAATCAGCCAGCATGGGAGTTCTGACAGACGGCCCGGGGGTCGCAGCAGTCGCACCCGACCCTGGGACTGCAGCGACTAGCCCGGGGACTTCAGAACTCGGCCCGAGGACTGCACCAATCGGCCCGGAGACTTCATCGACACAGCAAGCGGCTGCCGACTCCAACCTGCCGCCTCCCGGCCCAACCGCCCTTGTCCAAGTTGCAGTCCTGACAGTTGCAGAAGTCGCAGCACCTTCATGGGCCCGTCCCATCCTCAGTTTTTTGGTGAACAAAGAGCTACCAACTAATGAGATCTCGGCCCGGCAAGTGCAACGTCGGGTAGCAGCCTACACCATTGTCAACAGAGAGCTCGTGAGGCGCAGTGTCACTGGTGTCTACCAGCGTTGTGTGGAGCCAGAGCAAGGCCAAGCGATTCTCAAAGACATCCATCAAGGCGAGTGTGGCCACCACACGGCTTCAAGAGCACTCGTCGCCAAAGCCTTCCACCATGGTTTCTTCTGGCCGACTGCTCTTGAAGAGGCCAAGGAATTGGTCCAAAAATGCAAAGGGTGCCAGAAGTTTCGGTCCAAGCCACATCAACCGGCTTCTGCGCTCAAGACTATTCCCATTGCCTGGCCCTTTGCTGTCTGGGGCCTGGACATGGTGGGACCATTCAAAACAGCGCGAGGCGGCATGACCCATCTGCTTGTCGCAGTGGACAAGTTCACCAAGTGGATAGAGGCCAAGCCAATCAAGAAGCTGAACGGTCTGACTGATGTGACTTTCATCTCCGACATCACCATCAGATACGGCATGCCACATAGTATCATCACCGACAACCGCACAAACTTTGCCAAAGGCGCCTTGGCCCGTTTCTGCGCGATGCAGGGCATCAGACTGGACTTAGCGTCCGTTGCCCATCCGTAGTCAAACGGACAAGTAGAGCGAGCAAACGGCCTCATCTTGTCCGGCATTAAGCCTCGACTGGTCGAGCCTCTAGAGCGTTCGGCCGGCTGTTGGCTCGACGAGCTGCTGGCCGTCCTCTAGAGCCTACGCACGACTCCAAACAAGTCAACCAGCTTCACGCCCTTCTTCCTTCTCTACGGTGCCGAAGCCGTCATCCCAACGGACATAGAGTTCGACTCCCCTCGAGTCACCATGTACACCGAAGAGGAGGCAGAAGAAGCACGTCAAGACGGCGTCGATCTGCTGGAAGAGGGCCGGCTGTTAGCACTCAGTCGGTCCAGCATCTACCAGCAGAGCCTGCGCCGATATTATAACCGGAAGGTCAAGCCGAGATCTTTCCAAGAGGGAGACCTTGTGCTCCGGCTGATCCAGCGAACAACCGGTCAGCACAAGCTCTCAGCGCCTTGGGAAGGCCCCTACGTCATCAGCAAAGTGCTAGGCAACGACTCCTACTACCCGATCAACGCTCAGAAGCCTCGAGCACGCAAGAGGGACGACTCCGGCAAGGAGACGGAATGGCCGTGGAACGCAAACCTCCTCCAAAGATTTACAGTTAAAGCAGTATGTACCATGCTACCTCTGTATTAAGTACGAAGACTCCGGGTGCCCCGAGACGAGCTCGGGGACTGCCCTCCTTTATCTATATGATAAGAATCATGCCCATAAGTGTGTATTTTTTATGCCGCTTGGCACCGGGTCTGACTAGTCGGCCCGGGGACTTGCCGTCTTGCACTACGAAATGCTTCCTGCAGCCGAACAAGTAATGTGTGGCACATAAGCCGTCTCCTGCCAGAAGCCGCAGCTCGCAGAGCGACTGGACATTGGGCAGGAGTAAGGTAGAAAGGGTGCCCATATGAAAAATGGCTAAGGACACAAGCATGGACATAGTCTAAGCCGGCTCCCCACCTCTTACGACCGACTGTTGAGCAGCCGGCTTGCCGTATTCTACTTAACTTGCCAAAGAACTCTAAACGGCTAAGTACTTGCCTTCCCAAAAGAAGCTAAGTACTTGATCTAGCAGCAGTCCACAGAGCGGCTATCTGACTGGCAAGACGGCAACCAAGGGAAGGCGGCAAAGGAAAAAAGCCAAAGAGCAACAGGCAAGAAGAGATAGAACACAGAATATATTTACATAGCAAGGCCCTTGGCCAATCTTCAAATAGCAGTTCAAGATACACCCCGCAGGTGGAATTGTGCAAAATTAACAAAGTTCATCGAGACCGATAAGCAGGTATAAACAAAGGTAAAGTGGCAGTCTGGGAAGCAGCAGGCGGGCTTGGTGGAACGGCGGAATCGGCGGCGCCGGCTGGTGGAGCGGCCGGCTGGGAAGTCTCCGCTTCGTCGCCTCCAGTGGTAGCCGGCTCGGTTGGGCATGGCACATTGTTGGAGGCACGGTCGAGCTGAGGCTGGCCGTCAGCTCCGACCTCCGGCGCCTCCCCTTCGCCTTCCTCCTCCGCCCTGCCTTCTTCCTCGCCACTGGAGTCGATCACCTCCGTTGAATCCTCGCCGTCAGCCGGATTCATCCCGAACCATTCCGGCGGTGCCTCGTCGCCATTCTCAGCCCGCTCCGAGACGAAGACGCTATTGTCAGTGTACTCGACGATCGACGCCGCACGCTTGACGAGGTCATCTTCCACGACCGCCAACTCCGCCTGAGCTTCTAGCCGAAACGTGGCTAGCTAGGCTAGACTCAGCCCAGGATACCACGCCTTGACAAACTCTAAGGCCCGGCGCGCTCCAGCCCGGGCCGAAGAGCCCTTCCAGGCTTCAGGGCGGCCAGCCGCTACCTCCAGCCAGTCGGTAGTCTGAGTTGGGGTGCACGGTGCCGGCATGTCCGGCCACAGGGCGGCGATCGCCTGGGCGCCGACACGTTGAACCCGGTGCAACATCCGGTGAGCCGGCTGAAGACGGGCCTCAATGCTCATGATCTGCTCGTTAAGGGTTCAGGGGGAGCCAGCGGCGATCTTCGCGCCATTTGTCCTCCGCCCTTCACGATCAGCCTCGATGTCCTGGTTGGCAGCGTCCGAGTGGCCAGGGAAGAAGTCTGCCAGGACAGGGAGGCAAAGAGCCAAATTAGAGATTAGAAGCCGGCTTGACCAACAGCCGGCAGCTCAAAGAAGAAAAGTCAGGAGAGGCTCACCGTCGACGAGATCCTCGATCTCATGGAAGCCGGAGGACATCATCGCCTCCTTGTGGGTCCAGGAGGAGCACTCGGACGTGAATTCGGCAAGGAGGGCGGTCTCCTTGTCCTTCGCCTCTTTCTGGGCCTTCTTGAGCAGCTCCTTCTGCTTCGCCAGCTGCGTGGCCAACTGGTCGCGCTCCTCAGCTAGCTGGCCACACTCCTCCTCCTTGGTGTGCAGGGCGGTGTTGGCCTCGCCCAGCTGCTGCTGCAGGGCGGCGTTGGCCTCTGCAAAAGAAGGAGGAGAACAAGGTGTTAGTTACCAACAGAAAAAAGAATAGTCACCTGGGAGATCCGGCCCGACTTCTCAGCAGTCGGCCCGAATCTCGGGGACTACAACCCGCGGGTGCGCCAGCACGCCCCCGTAGAGAAGGAAGAGGACTCACTCCGGCTTTCCGACAAGTCGGCGGTCCGCTTGGCTAGCTCCTCGACGTTGGCGTTGAAGGTGGTCACGCGAAGATTGTGGTAGTCCTGTGACAAAATTTCAGACAAGTATTAGTACTTGGAACTCGCCGATCAGAGTTCCGAGCCACCTGCTCAGCAGCCGGCCCGAAACTCGGGGACTACACCCAGTGGGTGTGCTGGCGCGCCCCAACCGAAAAGAACAAGAAACAGAGACAAAGAAGAGGGGAACGTACCCGGATGGCTTCTCGCGATGCCAGATACGCCTTGGTGTAGTTTTTGATGGCATCACCCTCAACTCGGAGCTTGGCTTGGATGTCCAGAAGCGCCCGGTTCAATGGGCCCATCCCGCCTCCCCGCACCCACCCAGTGGGCGCGGCGCTCGTTGCTTCGGTGTCCGGTATCGTGGAGCTCGCGGCACCGGTCTCCAGAGGGCGCGGCGCCGAAGCCGCCTTCGCAAGACGGTGACGCGTCGGCACGCCGACCTGGAGAACTAGGCCCGCCACCACCTCGTCTTCAGTCGGCGGCACCAGCGGGTCTGCCGGCTGCTCGCCTTGCACGCTCCCAGATGGCGGCGGTGGCGGCACGATCACGTTCGGCGTGGTGGTGTCGCCGCCATCCCTCTCCATGACCGGGTTCTCACCGCCGGCCTCCCCAGTCTGCACCGTGAACTCCGGGGGTGGCGGCGTGGAGTTCAGAGGAATAACAAAAACCGTCGACTGGCGGTGCGCGGCTTCTTCAGCTTGCTTCTTCACCGCATCGGCGGCCTCGGCCTCCGCCAGTCCCTTCTTGGCGGCGGCCTCCGCCTTCTTCAGGCGGGCGTCCTCCTGCTCTTCACGCACCTCTCTTGCGTTTCGCTCCGTCGCCTCCCGGAGGTCGGCGGCAGGGTCAATCTACCGAGTGGTGGCAGAAGTCTCCGCCGACCCCACGATGGAGGCGGCAGCGACCTTGTCAAGAGAGAGGGGAGCCCTGGACCCAAGGGCGACAAGCAAACAAGCAAACTCAGACAAGATCAACGAAATAAAAAAATGAAAGCGCAAGAAAGGTAGCACTTACGCGGAGACCAGCAGCGGCTTCTTCACTTCCTTGCGGAAGCGGTGAGCCTTTGCGGCTGCCTCGTTCCGCTTGGTCGCCGCAGCCGAGCTCTTGGGCTTCTTCGGTCGGCTGCCGAACAGGCTTGGCGCAGCCCTGCGCTTCTTCGTGCCGCCTTGGGCGTCCGACGTGGGAGAAGAGCTCGTGCCAGGCTGGCCGGCTCCTGGCTGATAGCGTGGGGAGACCTCCTCCGCATCATTGTTAGGCCAGTCCTCGAAACTGGCCCCGAGCCTCGGGCCGCCCACTTTGCCGCTTCCTCCCTCGGCGTCGTCCCCCAAGGCCGCCGCCCCCAAGTCGGGGTCGTCGACGTCGCTCTCCGCCCGGTCAGGGAGGAATTCGCGGGCCGGCCCCACGGTGCCCGCTGCCGGATGGAGGGGGAGTTCTGCCAAAGCCGATTGGTCAGATTGGACAAGACGGACTCGGTAGCAAAGGAGTCAAATAAAAAGGAAAAGAAACAACTCACCATGGGCGGAGGGTTGGCACGTGAATACGGATCCTTGCCGAACTGCCACTCTCCCATGAGCTCGCAGTTCGCAAGGTAGTTCACCATGTGGGCTACCTCTGCGTGAGGCATCTCCTTGGTGCACAGTCGACTCGGGTCCCGATGCCCGCTCATCTGGCAAATCATGTGGGGGCGACTTTGGAGTGGGATCACTCGGCGCGCCACGAAGGCGGCCAGCAAATTTGGCCCGGTCAGGCCCTCCGACTGCGTCAGCACTCAGAGTCGCGCGATGGCGCCGGCTCCTGCGGGCGTCAGCGTCCTGGCCCGATATGACCAGTTGGGCTGCCTCCTAGCCGGCGAGCCGGCCATGTAGGCCGGCGGATTGACCCAGTCGCCCTCCGCGAAGACGCTCTTCACATAGAAGTACGACCGCTGCCACATCTTCACCGACTTTATCAGCCGGATGGGGGGAAACGGGTTGTCGGCACCAGACCTCCGCACGACGATGAACGCGCCGCATTGAGCCAGCGCGCCCGCGGCTTGGGTGCCGAGCTTGGAGTAGAAGAACTCCCCCTAGAGCTTGATGGTGGGGATAACGCCGAGGAAGCCTTCGCACAAGGCGACGAAGGCGGACAGCAGCACCACCATGTTGGGGTGAGGTGGTGCGGCTGGAGACCGTAGAATTCAAGAAAGGCGCGGAAGAAGCCGCTCGCCGGAAGGCCAAGGCCGCATAGGCAGTGCGAGCGGAAGACGACCTGCTCGCCCTCCTCCGGCACCGGTGAGATTTCCTTCTTCGGCGCGAGGCAGACCCTCACGAAGTCCTTGCCGGGCAGCCGTCGTGTCATATGGAGGAAATCTATGTGATCATCGTGGACCTTTGAACCGTCCCAGGTGCCAGAGTGCACCACGGGGGGCGTGGCGGCGGAAGAAGAGCTCATTGTGAACGGGTCACCGCGGCGCTCGGCGTGGCTTGGGGCACAACGGCAAGAGGAAGAAGAGGAGGAAGTAGTGATGAGGAGGGGCGCGCGTGCTCCGCCGCTCCCCCTCCTCCCCCTACTTATAGACTAGTGGGCTGCGAAGTCGAGGGGGCGGGTTTGGGATTTACTGCGCCCACTACCCCACGCCTCCCATCTTTATCGCGCAAAGTTACTACGCGCAGTAACTCCACGGGAATCTCAACCGTCCGCCCCGGCCGCAGCGGATCCGCTCATGTGCCGTGACGTGGTAGTGGTCGGCCCCGCCTATAGGCGTCTCCTATCGCACGCATGGGTGGGCAGACTGGCCCGGCCGCACGCCGCCACATGACAGGACCGAAACGGGCGGCGGCCCGGAAGCTTAGCTAGCACGCCACTTGGATCCCGCCGAGGCGTTAGAAAATTTTGGACAAGCCAGATTGGGCGAGTCCGACTCCTGCCAGTCGGCCCAGCAGAAGCCGAACGAAGCTTCGCTTCAAGCACTTGGAGAAAGGAAACTACTGAGACTCCTCGACCAGTGGCCCGCGGTGCCTCACCAGCTTCGGGGAATACTGTCAGAGTAATGGGCCACGGGTAGGCTAACCCGACGCCCATAACCTTTCAAGACATCGGGGCTGACCGCGCCCGGTAAAAAGCCGCCTTCTCGGAGCCGGCTGGAGAAATAGCCGGCTGCCCGTAGATGGCCATGTCCAGAAGGCAAGGTCGAGACGAGCCGACTCCTGCCAGGCGGCTTCCAAAGAAGCCGGCTCCGAGGAGTCGGCCCGCGGCCCCTTCGAAACTTGTACCCACATCAAGGGGGATGGGGCGGGGATGGCTACAGTGCAGCCCATCCCCTCCCATTCCTAAGGCCTGGCGCGGCCACAGTGTGCTGTACCAACGAGGAGCCCCGCCTGGTGCGGCACTGTTGCCATGCCAGCCTTAACGTCACCACGGGCAGGCAGAGTCCTGCTCCCACGATGGCCTGTCTGTATGGCCCAAGGACGACGGGCCCCACCAGTCAGTGAGAGTCCAGAAGACGGCGAAGAGCCCTACCAATCGGACCTGATGGGAGTCGGCCTGCTCCTCCCATGGGAACCACGCGCCATTAACCAGACTACAGGGGGAGTGGCTACAGTAATCGCCTGCCATGACAGTGGTGCTGTAGCCATGATCCTTCGACCAAGCCTACGTCATTAGAAGCGCGGCTACAGTGATCAGCAGCCGGCAAGACCCCCAAGCGGCGGGTACGGCCTGTCGGCTCCATACTAGACCAGTCGGCGGGGCCCCCCGATCAGCGGGCCCTAGCAGTCGGAGGAGAAGTCGGCGGCCGAAGAGACTGACGGTTGGGCCTACGCCCAGTCATATTACCCTTGTACCCCTGGGGGTAGGCCTATATAAACCCCCCAGGGCACCCATGCAAAGGGTTCGGACCCATTAGAACTAGACCAGAGATATACGAAGTAGAAAGCTAGCCTTGCCTTCTCCTACCTCCAGCATACAACTCGAGGAGCACCCTTGTACTCACTTTGCCTTAGTGATCATGCGGAGACCCCGCAGAGCAGGACTAGGGGTGTTATCTCCTAGGAGAGCCCCGAACCTGGGTAAAGTACGCCGGCGCTCGTGTCTACGCCTAATCCCGCTTCCAAGCACCGACGATGTTCTACTCGCTCCCACCATGATAAGCCATCCTTTGGCATATGTTGCACCCAACCCCCGACATAATGTCACACGTATCATTATCAAGCGACATCAACTTGCACAAGGCGAGGCCTCGGTCGTCCGCACGCCAGTCAGCAGGGTCACGGCGAAGAAGATAGGGTAGATCAAACCGCTCCTGGACCCTTGGGTTCCTTGTAATGATGTTATTAGTTGAGTCGAAAATGTTCTTGGACGAACCTGCCATGCTAGCTGAGGTGATGACGTCGCACCGATCAATGAGTTCCTCCACCCGTCTTCTTTCGTATCAGGGCAAGAATAACGGGGTCGTTTCCGGCCTGTTCCCTCCGTGGAGAAGACGATCGAACAATTGAAGGAAGGGTGAAAGCAAATGGAGGAGGGAGGAAGAGCATGCGACAACAGTTCCAAATCGAGAGGGAAAGGCGAAGAGGCAGTGGATGGTTTCCATGGTACACGAAGAGGTGCCCTGGCCTACATAGACGTCTGGTCAGAAATTGTACAAAAGGACTCGCCGTCGTCTCATTGACATGTTGGAACGGGACCACATGTCAACAAAACATGGTGTGTAATTTATCGTACAAAATGCGATCTGGCCGCGTTGGCCCGAGGTGCCACATTAGTTATCGACCATTATTATTTTAATGGTGTGTCATTCAGTTTTGAAGCACGACTAACTGGTACTGTATGCAGAAAAATATAAACTACTCTACCACTACTCCACCTCTAGTACTAGTAGTATCAAAAAAGATATATAGGCTGGAGCTTCGGCGCTCTCTTGCTAAGGGCTGCACACTTCCTTCTCACACTATCACCCTCTCTCCAGATCTAAAAAAGATGGCCTCTCTCTCCTTCCTCACCGGTGATCACAGATCCGCCGGGGAAGAAAAGGACGTGCAGCGTTGACACACTCATCATCGGCGAGCGAGGTCATGCACTAACGACAAGGCCGTCCTCTCAGACCTAGCACCCGCACGGGATGGCCTCAGTCCCCAAGCTCGTTGTCGTAGTGTGTGCGGAGGACGACGTCCACGAGCAAAGCCACTTCCCGCCGACCCTCATGTATGCTACCTCTTTTTGAACCATACCATTGTTCTATTGCCCCATCTGCCACGTCGCTGCATGTGGATCTTTTTCCACTCCACCATCTTCCCAATTTGCTATCCTCTGCTCTACTGGTCACGCAGACGAAAACCTTAATTTGCACTATTAAAGGAAACCCTACTTCATGCAGACTAATCCATGTCTGGGTTGAATAAGGAAAGGAAGGAAGAATAACCTGTCCAAGCGACTAGGCATCGAACCCGCATCTAGGTTGAAAAGGGGAAAATCAGTAGTTAAGGAATGAGTCTCGTGTCTCTTGGTTGAAAAAGGGTAGAAAGGCATGACAACGCAATAGAGAATGACCAAGTCAATCGGTTTGTTATCCTCACATAGGAAAAGGTGGCTAAAGAGAACAAAAATGGGACATAATCCACATATGCTGCCTAGATATTTGTTGCTCTGGGCAACCATACCTCCCTCACCACTCTATGCGTTCGTGGAGGTACATCGTACTGGTGCGCCCACTGTCCGAATAGGCCTCCCATGCTCTTATTGCCACTTTTTTGCTCTTAGTATAATGCCAGCGGTCAAGTCAAGCAATGCTACTGCTAAAGTGATGCCACATTTAACTAATGTGGCACTCAGTCTAATGCCACCGATAAATTTAAGCAATGCCATTTAATGTCACTGGATTATTTCAGGGTTAGCTGTTGATTGTGGATGTATTGAAGATTTTTCAGCTAAGGCATTCTAATGTTGTTGCACAGGCAGTATACCAATGATGGAACTTGTTACTACCTTCAGATTTTTGCATTGTTAATGCTTATAGATTACATACCTCACTTTCATGAGATAAGTCAATTTTTTTGTACAGTTTCACCAAAATGCCAAGGCGCTGATGTCATTTTATTTTGGTTAAACTGCACAAATAATTATGAAGACCAGAGGAAAGGTTAAGTGGGAACCTCCTCCTCTGGCTATTCTCTTGATTCGTTCAATCAAGTTTTTATGTTTGATCGATTATCAAGATTGGGATAGCAATTTTTAGGTCCCCTCGAGTTCAAAATATTTACCTTGAAGGTACATGGTTTGCAATTTTTTTATACTGTCATTAGTTAATAATGCTAGTTACCTTCAGACTTTTGTATTTGGTTTAATGCTCTTGCATAGCTAGTATACCAATGCTGAAACTTGTTACCTTTACATTTTGTATTGTTAATGCTTATAGCAATCTTCCAGTGCTAGAGCTTATAGAAATATGTTCAGTAAAACCATTGTATTGTACCCTGTAATAAAAGAACTACTCTACTATTGCACTAGCCACTAGATTAGTGTATATTTGTACTATTCGAATGGTGTGGCATTAACGTATGGACACATATAAAGTGTGGCAAGCTTTCCAAGATATGTGCTCAAGAAAACTACTACCTATTTTTCTAAATACTAGACGTTTGGGTACTTTAAATTGAACTGCAAAAACGTCTTATATTAAGGACCATAGGGAGTAGAGTTTACTCAAATTATCCTGGTAAAGCTAGTCACACCTTTGTTAAAATTAATGTTCATTATGTTATCGGAGGAGGTTTGTATGTTTGTTTCAAATGCATGTCGACTACATACCTGACATCATGATGTAATGTTAAGTCATTTATTTTTGTACAATGTCAGTGAATTTTCAAGGCGGTGATGGCATTTTAGTTTAGTTGAACTGCACAAAATATGCTTAAAAGAAGAGGAAAGGTCAGGAATGGTTCAATTTTTCAGAAAAAACTATGTATGCCTTCCTGACATCAACCGTTGCTGCCTTATTTATTCCTTCAAGTAGGTGGTTAGAAACAATCTTCCTCCTTTTCCCATTAAGAAATTGGAGTGCTTATATTTGTGAGTCTATGCTTCAACTAGTGCCACTTTTATAGTAATCACACTTTCAATATCTATGCAAACAGGGATGCTCGATTTTAGTGGAACTTCACAAAAAGTCCAAATGGTTCAACATTAGGAGCATGTTTTCTTCCAAACCTTTATATCCAATTGGTGGCACTATGAGCTGTTCATTATGAAGGTACATGGTTTGCTACTCTTTTTGTACTGTCATTAGATAGTAATATTAGTGGTTTGCATATGAATTTATTGGTAGGGTGGACCTACATTGGAGGTGCAGGACATGATTCAATGATTGGATGCTCAATTTTGGTTGTATCGATTTCACCTCTTCCATCACTGCAAACATGGATATCCTTGGTCTGATGAAGAATAGGCGCTATATTTCTGCTCTGAACCAGCAAATAAATTCAGTATAAAATTGTCCTGGGCAAAACATGACAGTATCAAATTGTCCAGTGCAAAACATTACAGATGCTAAGCGGAAAGACGTGTTTAAACCGAAAATACAAGGTGGGGTATATGTTTACTAGCTGCTTGATATTTGTGCAGACAGAGATGTCTGCCCGTTGCTATTTGGCAAACAAACAAAGTGATTGTAATTTTGGTTGAACTGTACAAGAGAATAGTATAGTCACTACATGCAGTGCCATTTGAAAATAGACACAGAAAGATTGGATAGTCACTTCATGGACTGCACAAAAGTAGTAATGTACTATTTATTGGCCAACACTAGGTGCTTGATTGCTTTTGTCTGATTATACAATGGGCATAATTTTGCCTAAGTTAAAGTTTGTATTCCGAAAATAGTCTCGCCATGTGATCGAGAGAAGACCAAATCACATTGCAGTGGATGTTCCTCCATCATGTGTGGTTCATTTTCATGGTTCCAACTGTTGGTGAAACCACTTACGTTTGCAAGAGGAATTGTAGACTTCACAAACAAATTTGTCTTTCACTCTGTACTGAACGTTGGCCAAGAGAAGCGTCCATGTTAGTAGGAAGAACAGATGTTTTTTCTAGATCTTTGCTTTTGGAGCTACATATTTGTATATGATCTGTGAATCATTGAGATGCATTAACATGTTGATCTTATGTATAGGAATCGTACTAGTTGGTTCTGAATTTGGGCTACTAATGTGAACATATTACAATGCCAGGCCTGTGAGTCCCGTGTGAACATTTCGAATGGATCAGCTCTTACTGATGTGCATAGCATGATCCTTATTTCTGTGTTCTTAGTGTTTACAAGTTACTAACAGTTCCTTATTTCTATTCGCTCAATGTTTACAAGTTACTGATCGATCACTAGCTAGCCTACTAATGCACTCCCGGCAGTTTTAGTTGCGACGTAAGATTTGAAGTGGCAATTTTTTGAATGAAAATGCCTACCTCTGAAGAAACTGACAAGCTGCTCTGAAGAAAATGCCATGCGAATCTGAAGAAACTGCCAGCAAAAATGTTCGCAAATCCCTTATCTCCCAGTGAATGTTCATCAGCTAATGCGATCCTACACGTACACCATCCGACCTACTCGATCCTACAAATACACTATCCGACCTACTCGATCATACATGAACAAATAGCGGCTCACGCGCATACTACCTCCTTTCCAGTTTGCAGGGCTCAATTCAAAAATCTCACCAACCAAGGTAGATGATGAGTGGTGGAATCATTTTTTACAAGGACGGAGTACCTCATCTGGATGGTTCGAGTACACTGGTTTGACCGTCATGCCGACATGTGCTACCTCTTGAGCACTGCGTTGGTTTTCCCCGAAGAAAAAGGGATGATGCAGTAAAGTAGCGTAAGTATTTCCCTCAGTTTTTGAGAACCAAGGTATCAATCCAGTAGGAGGCTACGCATGAGTCCCTCGCACCTGCACAAAACAAATAAATCCTCGCAACCAATGCGATAAGGGGTTGTCAATCCCTACACTGCCACTTACTAGAGTGAGATCTGATAGATATGATAAGATAATATTTTTGGTATTTTTATGATACAGATGCAAAGTAAAATAAAAGCAAAGTAAAAAAGCAAAGGAAATAACTAAGTATTGGAAGATTAATATGATGAAGATAGACCCGGGGGCCATAGGTTTCACTAGTGGCTTCTCTCAAGAGCATAAGTATTTTACCGCGGGTGAATGAATTACTGTTGAGCAATTGACAGAATTGAGCATAGTTATGAGAATATCTAGGTATGATCATGTATATAGGCATCACGTCTGAGACAAGTAGACCGACTCCTGCCTGCATCTACTACTATTACTCCACTCATCGACCGCTATCCAGCATGCATCTAGAGTATTAAGTTCATGAAAACAGAGTAACGCCTTAAGCAAGATGACATGATGTAGAGGGATAAACTCATGCAATATGATGAAAACCCCATCTTGTTATCCTCGATGGCAACAATACAATACGTGCCTTGCTACCCCTACTGTCACTGGGAAAGGACACCGCAAGATTGAACCCAAAGCTAAGCACTTCTCCCATTGCAAGAAAGATCAATCTAGTAGGCCAAACCAAACTGATAATTCGAAGAGACTTGCAAAGATAACCAATCATACATAAAAGAATTCAGAGAAGATTCAAATATTGTTCATAGATAGACTTCATCATAAACCCACAATTCATCGGTCTCAACAAACACACCACAAAAATAAGATTACATTGAATAGATCTCCATGAGAGAGGGGGAGAACATTGTATTGAGATCCAAAAAGAGAGAAGAAGCCATCTAGCTAATAACTATGGACCCGTAGGTCTGACGTGAACTACTCACACTTCATCGGAGGGGCTATGGTGATGATGTAGAAGCCCTCCGTGATGGATACCCCCTCCGGCGGAGCTCCGGAACAGGCCCCAAGAAGGGATCTCGTGGATACAGAAAGTTACGGCGGTGAAATTAGGGTTTTGGCTCCGTATCTGATTGTTTGGGGTACATAGGTATATATAGGAGAAATGAGTACGTCGGTGGAGCAACAGGGGGCCCACGAGGATGGAGGGTGCGCCTAGGGGGGGTAGGCGCGCCCCCTAACTAGTGGCCTCCTCCTTTGTTTCTTGACGTAGGGTCCAAGTCTCCTGGATCATGTTCGGTGAGAAAATCACGTTCCCGAAGGTTTCATTCCGTTTGGAGTCCATTTGATATTCCTTTTCTTCGAAACCCTAAAATAGGCAAAAAAACAGCAATTCTAGGTTGGGCCTCCGGTTAATAGGTTAGTCCCAAAAATAATATAAAAGTGGATAATAAAGCCCAACAATGTCCAACACAGTAGATAATATAGCATGGAGCAATCAAAAATTATAGATACGTTGGAGACATATCAACGTGCGACCAACACGGACGGGATGGGATGGTACGGCACAACCATAATTTCAGTTTTTCTAATTTTCCACGGCAAGCTGGCGTGCTAAGCCATGCCTGCTTATGCATTGAATTCTGATGACCGCGATGACCGTCGCGTTTCCCGCGACACGCTGGTTCGCCTACCTTCCACCTATAATTACTGTTTCCCGGCCTTCTCCGATGGCACCATCGCCCAACTCGCCCTATCCTCATAAGACCCCACCGGCCCGATGTCACTCGCCAGTTATCCTCGCTCTCGCCACGTCCCCCATGCCCCCGCCGTCCGCAATAGGCGACGCCAAAGGCGGTCACCGCCGGAACTAGTGTTCGGTTTTTCACCAGAAGGCAGATGGAGGGAGGAGGAATTCTATCGGTCTTTAGATGGCAATGTGGTGTATGAGGAGTTGTTGGAGGGTGACCGCTGGCAGAGGAGCAGCATATCGCCGATTTGCGCCACTAGCGGGGCATGGAGCAGTAGCGCACTCACGCTCTGAGTCGTGAGCAGAGCGCCTGCAACTGGGCCGACTACATGGAGGTCGGCGCCCAGTAAATATCCCTGGAGGCTGTCGGGCACGCACACGTTTGCGACGCCGAATTTTACTACCAGCTCGTCAAGTGGGTTTCCCGCTTAGAAGCCGAAGCTTCGGTGGACCACGCCGGAATGGAAAGGGCCAACGCACGCGAGCAACGCGCCCTATCGCACCTCTGGCAAGTCTGAGGCGAGGCGGAGGACGTCGGTGCCGGCATTTAGCGTGTACTGCAGATGGCGGCCGGCATCGTCTAGTTAGCTAAGAGTAAGTTAGTACTTGTACACTACTAGAGTATTAGTGGGAGTAGATAGTTAACTTGGCTATGATGGTTGTCAACGTGGAAGTTCAGTACTCTATATCTGGACCAGACCTGTTACTTTGCTCTAAATGTTGAACTTTACGTTTGAACGTATGGAATGGGCTGTTATTTTTTTTAAAATGGGTTGTATTTGTCCGCCACGGGTTATAGGCTGACTTGTGGGCCTACCAGGTTGACGCGTACACAATCAGGAGATGATTGTACATGGAGAGGATGACAGCAGGGACCCACCAAGGTCATGGCAGTACGCAAGCAAGTGCCTCCTTATTTCAAGCCAATAAAAAATGGCTCCTCCTAATGGATTTCTGACATCTGGGTCCCATGCTATTGTCAACATAGTCAATAAATGAGAGAATTGCACAACGAGTGGCTGACACCAGGGACCCAGCAGCTCACCCAGTTATTTTTGTTTTGGGTTAATTTGATAAATTCCACTCCAAATCTGGTGATTCTGAGAAATGCCATGGTCCCATGCTATTGTCAACGTAGTCAATAAACGAGAGAATTGCACAACGAGTGCCTGACACCAGGGACCCAGCAGCTCACTGCAATTTCCAAACTTTGAAAAATGCCATTTCATGCCATTTCCAGTGGCATTTTTCGAAGTCTGGAGTGGCGTTTTTCAAAGTTTGCAAAAATTGCAGTGGTATTTTTCAAAGTTTGGAAATTGCAGTGGAATTTTTATGAATCACCATAATTGGAGTGGAATTTATCTAATTTGTTTTTGAGACGGAAGCAGGGTGTCAACTGGGCTGTGCGGGGCACTTTGCCTGTCTAGACAGCCTTTTCTATTATGTTTACCACAAGACCAGCCTAGCAGTTGTTTTTCTTTCTGAAAATGGCTAGCCCAGTTTTTTTGTGCTTTGTCAAGTAAGTCGCTTTGTCAGGCCTGTTGGGCTACAAATCTTTCAAGACGAGGAGAGCTTCATTCGGCTGGCCTAGAAAATGGCCTATCAGTAATGACAAATGGGCTGTACATTTTTAAAACACATCAAACCTGCAATTAGTTTCAAATTTCTTTTTTTCATTTCAAGATTTTAAATTCCATTGATTTTTATGCATGGACAATTTATTGGATTTTATATTGACAAACATTTATTTTTTAAATCAGTTTGAATGTGACTCGAAATTTTGGGATTAAAAACAGTTCAGACCGCACCGAAATATGCAAAATTTCGTATAAATTTTTAACCGTGGCCACAATATGGGCTGTAATGCTAACAAAAAGAATATGGGCTTAAAAAACCTTAATAATTAGCAAATGGGCTATAAATTATTAGAAATAATGGCAGATGGGTTGTATGTTGTTTTCCACATATTTGAGGCTTTCCTAAAAAAAAGTTGACGCACACTCAATGCCGTGTCAACTTAGTCAACACACGAGAGCAGTGAATGTTGGATGTACATCCAACGGCCGTCGTGCTTCTTCAATCTCTGCTCTTCCTGCTCTAGCCGCTCAAACAAGCACCGGCGGGACTGCCTGCTCCCTCCTCTCGTGGCTGGTTGTGCTGCCGCGCAGGCCTCATCGCCCCACCCTACTCCCATCGCTGGCTTGCCCATCCCTCTACTCATCCACACCTGCTGTTATTCTCAGCGACGGCAGACAAACCAGTAAACCCTCGTACTCCCCTCCGTGTGGAACAACTATCGAGTCTTTCCTGGCTCTGTGTCATTCCCTTCCTAGGCCTCGCCGTCGTCCACCGCCCTGGTGCTCTCGGCGCAGCATGGTCAACATGGTCAATGAACGACATCCATTGGAAGTGGACTGTATGTGGAGAGGCTGACAGGTGGGTCCGCGGCCGCACGCAAGGAAATGCCTCCTTATTACACACAAAATAATGATTCCTCCACCTGACAGCTAGGGCCCACCGGAAGGGCCTCTGTATTTCCTGAAGAAAAAACGTTCCCCTGCTGACAGCTCAGACCCACCAGTTATATCTTCGCACGCAAAGAAGTGCCTCCTTATTACGCAAAAAATGAATACTCCCCCTGCTAGCTGGGACCCACCATAGTGCGAAGCTGACTTGTGGGCCTACTAAGTTGACGGGGACGGAGGGCTTTGTCAACTTAGTCAATATGAACGATTCTAGCTTTAGTGACCATACGATGTCTATCCAATGCACGTAGTGCTTCTTCAACCTCTGGTCTTCTTGCTCCAGCCGCCCAAACTAGGGCCGGTCGTGCTGCGTGCTCCTGCCTCCCGTGGCCGGCTGTGCTGCCGCAGAGGCCTCACTGCCCCCTACTACTCCCACCGCTGGCCAGGCCATCCCTCTACTCACCCACACCCCCTATTATCTTGCAGCGACGGCAGCCGCACACCGCAGCTAAACCAGTGAACCCTCATACTCCTCTCCGCGTGGGCATCCACTTCCACGTCTTCCCCGGCTCCACGTCGTCCCCTCCATAGGCCTCTTCGTTGTCCACCGCACCAGTGCTCTCGGCATGGCATGGTCAACGTGGTCAACGGACGACATCCATTGGAAGTTACATGGAGAGGCTGACAGCTGGGTCCACGGCCGAACACAAGGAAATGCATCCTTATTACACAGAAAATAATTATGACAGCTGGGACCCACCGGACGGGCCACCGTATTTCGTGAAAAAACCTTTCCCCTGACTGCTGGGACCCACCAGCTACATCTTCGCACGCAAGGAAGTGCGTCCATATTACGGCAAAAAAATGATTCACCCCCTGACTGCTGGGAGCCACCAGCTACATCTTCGCACGAAAGGAAGTGCCTCCTTATTCTCCCTAATGGTCGGAACCCACCTGGTCGAAGCGTACGTAGCATTGTCATTCTAGTCGCGAACGTGTACGTACATACTGGTCGATCGGTCTGTCTGCAGGCTGCAGCGATGAAGCGTGGCCGAGTAAGGAAGGGCACGTGTCATAGTAGAGGCGCGCACGTAGCATGTACACGTACGTACAGCCAGGGTGCAAGAAAATAAATACGACCACATACGTACATATGGGCGGGGTCTTGGATGCCTACTCGCGCATACGTACAGCCATGGCTCGTGTACATGGCTGGGTCGGAACGGAGAAACTGCGTCCTTGTGTTCATTGGGAGCCAACCGGCTTGGACGGAACAGTTGATCGAAACGAGGCCTGGCATACTGCAGAACGAAGAAAACAACCTTGTGTTCGACCGGCCACGGTTGAAACGGGATCCTGTTCATCGGGAGGGGTCTGGCATACCGCAAAACGGAGGAAACGGACTTCTCTTGGACCTCCTACGGTCAAAATAAGGTCCTGTTGATCGGGAGGGGTGTGGCGTACCGCAAAACGGAGGAAACGAACTTGTGTTGGAGCGCTACAGTCGAAACGGGGTCCTGTTCATCAGGAGGGGTGTGGCGTACCCAAAATGGAACTCCACGGGATATTGTTCATCTCCACCGTCGACTGCCTCCATGAGCTACTGTTCATCCACCGTCGACCTCCTCCAGCCTTCACCTGCGACTGTTCATCCACGGCGTCTTCACTCCTGCCTCCACCAGCCACTGTTCATCCACGACTCCTGTTCATCCAGCCTCCACCGCTCCTCCACCGGCTACTGTTCAACTAGCCCTCTCCACAGGGTCCTGTTCAACCACCCCTCTGTTCATCCAGGGGCAACAGCCTCTACTACCATGGGGTCCTGTTCATCCAACCCCCCACCAGAAACTATTCATCCACCCCCCAACAACGCTCACTGTTCATCAAGGGAAGGAGGCACCAGGTTCGATCGGCTTCAGTTAGCAGCAGTAGCGAAGGAATCACTTAGGTTCAGTTAACAACAAGGGATCGATCAGGGTTCAGTAACATAGCTAGTGCAATAGCTCGGGTTTACTTAGAGCCCAACGCCTCGCTCGGGTACAGCTAGGGTGCAACGCCTCGCACACACACACGTACATGTACAAGAGGAACGCGCAAACCTCTGTGCATCACTCGGCCCAGACCACCCACTGTAACCGGGAACTCCCCGATATTTTCCTTGCCCTCGCTTCTACCACGGTTTTTTCCGTCATGGACGGCCCAAAGAATGTCATGCAGCTGCGTCTCCGGCCCGCCCAGGACGAAAATCCCATTTTCTGTCATGATTTTTTGTCATATAAGTAGGAGCCCACCACATATATGATGATACTAGGTTTTGTCACAATTATCGTCATAGAAGTGTCATAAGCATGACAGAAAAAATTCGTTCGGCCCAAAATATCATGGATGTGTCTTTTTTTTGTAGTGTTATGGACCCGTAGATGTGTGGTAAACTACTCACACATCATTAGAAGGGTAGTAAGGTTGATGTAGAGGCCATCCGTGATCGAATCCCCCTCTGGCAGAGTCTCGGAAAAGTCCACAAGATGGGATCTCGGGAGGACAGAAACTTGCGGCGGCGCAAAAGTATTTTTGGTGCGTCCTCTGGTATACGGGGAAGCTTTGTAGGTGTCTTCTGGTCCAAGAAAAATCGTAAAGAAGTTTCGTTCTGTTTGGTATTGATTTTCTGTAAAAGACAAAAACATAGGAAAAAAACAGCAATTGGCACTGGGCACTAGGTTGATAGGTTAGTCCCAAAAAATGATATAAAATAGCATAATAATGCATAAAACATCCAAGATGGATATTATAATAGCATGGAACAATAAAAAAATTATAGATACGTTGGAGACATATCAGTCGTCTGCATTAGCTTTGTTACCGATAAAATGAACAACATGCTAGCTCATATTTCTGATCAGGCCATGGATGTGGATGTTCATTCAAGCTCTGAATTGTTTTTCTCCCAATTAGTGCAGCAAGACACGATGGCACTGGACACGGCCACGTCAAGAAAGAGTTGTCGCAAGACTACTCCCTTGGATGTGTCTGGAGTAAGACATTGTGTGAGAGTAACTAGATATCTAGGATTCAAATCCCCCTCTCTTGCAGAGAAAAATAAAAAAATTCACATGTCAAGCCAAGATGCATTCCTGAGGTGTTCATTCAGTTGACTCAGTCGGACAATATTGATCAAGAAGCACCTATGCAGGCACCTTCCCAAACACCCATCGATACGATCCAGTACCTGGGAGCCACATCTTGTGTCATTCCTAGTGAGGAGATCATAGTGGAAAGGCTTCTTGCAATTCAAAAGTACCATGGGTCGGGGTCTGCTCCTTCCTAGTAAAGCTTTCTAGTTACTGTTTATTATTTAGCTAGTACGAAATGTAGTTTAAGTACTTTTGAACCTTCATGTCATCTGTTTTGTGGAACATCCTTTGCTAGAATGTGCGTGGTACAAACTCTGATGCTAAATCTCTCGCACTTCGTAATAAAATCTGTGGATCGAACTGCGCAATTGTTTGTTTGCAAGAAACTTGAAAAGACGAGTTTGAACACTCTTCCATTAGGAAATATTTTCCAAGGAGATTTGATAAATATGAATTTGTTCCGTCCATGGGTTCTTCTGGAGGTCTAATCATTATCTGGTGTAGTAGTCAATTCTCTAGCATGTTGATCCACAAGCTCCTTTTTGCTCTCACTGTCAAAATGACTTATGTGCAAACTAATCAATCATTGTTTTTAACAGACATATGTGGGCCTTGTGATGGGACGAAGAGACTACAATTCACACAATGGCTGGAGGAACTTCATATTGATATTGAGGATCTATGGTTGTTTATGGGTGAGGGAGTCCTGGATTAGGGTGTGTTCGGGTAGCCGGACTATATCTTCAGCTGGACTCCTGGACTATGAAGATACAAGATTGAAGACTTCGTCCCGTGTCCGGATGGGACTTTCCTTGGCGTGGAAGGCAAGCTTGGCGATGCGGATATTCAAGATCTCCTACCATTGTAACCGACTCTATGTAACACTAACCCTATCCGGTGTCTATATAAACTGGAGGGTTGTAGTCCATAGGACATCAACTCCATATACAACAATCATATCGTAGGCTAGCTTCTAGGGTTTAGCCTCCTTGATCTCGTGCTAGATCTACTCTTGTACTACCCATATCATCAATATTAATCAAGCAGGACGTAGGGTTTTACCTCCATCGAGAGGGCCCGAACCTGGGTAAAACATCGTGTTCCCTGCCTCCTGTTACCATCCGGCCTAGACGCACAGTTCGAGACCCCCTACCCGAGATCCGCCGGTTTTGACACTGACATTGGTGCTTTCATTGAGAGTTCCTCTGTGTCGTCGCCTTTAGGCCTGATGGCTCCTTTGATCATCAACAATGATACGGTCCAGGGTGAGACTTTTCTCCCCGGGCAGATCTTCGTCTTCGGCGGCTTCGCTCTGCGGGCCAATTCGCTCGGCCACCTGGAGCAGATCGAAAGCTACGCCCCTGGCCATCAAGTCAGGTTTGGAAGCTTAAACTACACGGCTGACATCCGCGGAGACTTGATCTTCGACGGGTTCGAGCCACGGCCAAGCGCGCCGCACTATCTCGAGGGGCATGATCTAGCTCTGCCTCCGGACAATGTCCTGGAGGCCGCACACGCATCGGTTCCGACCCCTAACTCGGAGCCTATTGCACCAATCGAGGATGAGCGGTTGGATGTCACCTTGGGGGCTTCAATCTCAAAGGCGATCGAGCCGAACACTAGCCCCACACTCTGCATGATCCGTGACTCCAAGGATCCGGACTCCTTTCCGAACTCCGAACCCCCCGTGCCCCTGCCGATCGAATCCGATTGGGCACCGATAATGGAGCTCACCGCAGCAGACATCTTTCAGCACTCGCCTTTTGGCGATATCCTGAACTCTCTCAAGTCTCTCTCTTTATCAGGAGAGCCCTGGCCAAACTACGGTCAGCGAGGATGGGATACGGATGATGAAGAAATTCAAAGCCCACCCACCACCCACTTGGTAGCCACTGTCGACAATTTAAACGACGTGCTCAACTTTGACTCCGGAGACATCGACAGCATGGATGACGATGCAGGAGATACCGACGAACCAACGCCAATAGGGCATTGGACAGCCACCTCATCTCACGATGTGTACATGGTGGATACCCCTAAAGGAAGCGACAACGAGGAAAAAGGGGATGGGACGGGAGATCGACCCCCCGAAAAGCAATCAAAGCGTCGGGGTAAACACCGACCCAAGCCCCGCCTCGACAAAAACCCAGCCATAGAGCAGGACGAGCCGGTAGACGACGAGCAGGCCTTAGAGCAACCGTCCGAACAGGGCAACATGGATAGAGAAACCGAACATCCCTCCTCCGGCGAAAACGACATTCCGGACGACCTCACGCCGGATAAACCTATGGAGCAGAAGAATCTCCACGAGAGGCTCGTTGCAACTGCATGTAGCATAAAAAAGCAGAAGCGGAAGCTAAAAACAGCGGAAGATGCACTCCGGATTAGATGGAGCAAAGTAATCAATACTGCAGATAAATACAGCGACAGTCGCCGCACTAAAAGCTACCCGAAAAGAAAGCTACTGCCTGAATTCGACGAAGAGGCACGAGAGCCCTCGCATTCAAAAAATGAGAAAGCCACACGGTCGGATAGACGACCCCATAAAGCGGCAAGCGGCGCTGCACCTAAATCGGCATGCGACCCACTTAAGGATTCACATCATGGCCCAGTCAGGTCCATTTATGGGCCAAGAAAGCAAGCTCTCGTAAGCAACGCTATGAAGCCATCATCAGAATCCGGCACACCCAAATACAGGGGCGTCGCACACCCCCTATGTTTCACCGATGAGGTCCTGGACTATGAATTTCCAGAGGGATTCAAACCCGTAAACATAGAGGCATATGATGGAACAACAGACCCTGGAGTTTGGATCGAGGACTATATCCTCCACATACACATGGCTAGAGGAGATGATCTCCACGCCATAAAATATTTACCCCTTAAGCTTAAAGGGCCAGCCCGGCATTGGCTTAAAAGCCTTCCTGAAAACACAATTGGAAGCTGGGAAGAGCTCGAGGATGCTTTCTGAGCAAACTTTCAAGGGACCTATGTCCGCCCTCCGGATGCAGACGATCTTAGTCACATAACTCAACAACCCGGAGAATCAGCTCGGCAGTTCTGGAATAGATTCCTCACTAAAAAGAATCAGATAGTCGACTGTCCGGACGCCGAAGCCTTAGCAGCTTTCAGGCACAACGTCCGAGACGAATGGCTCACCAAACACCTCGGCCAAGAAAAGCCAAGAACAATGGCCGCACTAACAAGCCTCATGACCCGCTTTTGTGCATGGGAGGATAGCTGGTTGGCAAGGTGCAGCCCCAGCGACCCAAGTACATCCGAAACTAGGGATGGAAACGGAAAACCGCGACGCAACAAGGACCGTCGCTGGACTAAGGACAGAAGTCCGAAGAGCACGACAGTCAATGCCGGATTCAAAGGCTTACGACAAAATCAGGCAAAATCGCCCCTCAAGGACAACAGGGACGATCCATCCAGCCTAAATAAAATCCTGGACAGGATATGTCAGATACACAGTACTCCCGAGAAGCCTGCTAACCATACCCACAGAGACTGTTGGGTTTTCAAACAATCCGGCAGACTCAATTGCAAACACAAGGGGCTCGACACACCAAGCAAAGACGAGGACGAACCCCAAAAGCAGAGCACCAGGAAACAAAAGAACTTCCCACAAGAAGTAAAAACAGTGAACTCACTTCACATAACAAAACATGCGGCGCCCGTAAAGGTACGCACCACACGGTCCATCCCCAAAGGGTCCTGCCACTGGTTGTCAAAACCGATCATCTTCGATCAGCTAGATTATTCTAGAAATATCAAGAATGTAGGCTGGACTGCCTTGATACTCGATCCAATAATTGGTGGACTCCAGTTTTCAAATGTCCTTATGGACGGCGGCAGTGGACTAAAACTGATATATCAGGATACAATCCAGCACATGGGGATAAACCCAGCAAGAATCCGCCGCAGCAAAACCTCCTTTCAAGGGGTAATACCTGGTCCGGACACCCATTATATGGGTTTCCTCCGGCTCGAAGTCATATTCGGCTCTGCCGATAACTTCCGCCGCGAAAAGCTGACCTTCCACATCGTCCCATTCTCAAGTCGCTATCAAGCACTACTGGGACGCGAAGCTTTCGCTCGCTTTAACGCAATACCGCATTATGCATCTCTTACGCTTAAGATGCCCGGTCCACGAGGCATCATCTCTTTGAAGGGGAAGCACTAAAGTGCGCCTCCCCAAGCGGAGGACTGTGCGGCCGCTTTGACAGCCCCACAGCAAAATGGCCTCACCGGCCAAAAAACTTCAAAATAGGTCATTCAAGACCACGAACGCGGATAGACGAGTTTGGTGCAAAATCATCATTGATGCAGGCCTAGTGGCCATATAATCCCGCACTAGGGGCTCCACACATATACAATAAGAAACAATAAATCTCAATCTTATATATTTTACTTTATACTTTGTTTATTTTAAACCTTTTCGGCACGACCCATTTTCAACTCAGTTCCTCTCTTTTACAGATGAACGTCGTGCGGCGCCCGTCCAGGATACGGCACAACGGAGACACAGGCGCAGACATGCAGTAGGGACCCGTCCTAAAGGATTCTTTTTAGATTAAGACCCTGCGTAAACCTTTTTTACTGTCTCTTGTTGCTACACATCCCTTGGTTTTTTCTGATATAACCAAGGAGGAGGTTGGCGTCTTGGCATGTGGCCACGTCAGAATTTTTGCACATACCTGGACACTAGGGGCTTTTTTTAATAAAGAGTGTTGTTTCACCTGCACTCATAAAGACCGAACACCTTAGGGAGTGTTCAGCGTCGTGAGTTTTGGCATTATATGCATCAACTCCGAATCATGTCTTTGGTCAAATGTTGGGTTGCCCGGCTCCTGAGTTCGGCTACCTTATGTTCCGCTCTATCGGCTAAGGTAGCACCAGGAGAACTACTGCGATTGTGCCCCGGTTCGGCCGGGCGAGCACCTCAGTAGAGAAAGCCGAAAACTGACTATCATGATGTAGCGTGAGACTGGTCAGCCACTCGATGACCTATCGGAATCTATCGGATTCCTCTGCTTTAATGAAGGGCTGCTTCCCGATCAGGCACATACGCGCCCCGAACTCGGACGAGCGCAGTTGCCACCAAGGGGCTACCTAAATAGTCTCACTGTCAAACTCCTATGGCTAAGTGAAAGTGATAAAGCATTATAGTCCGGTTGCCTGGCCCGCTGCGCTATCACCTCCTTTGTAGGACCAAGACGTTGGGTTAAGTGTGAAAATGCATCTTCTGCGATCACCCCCGCACTATGTGCGTGGGGGCTGAAGCCAACGACTGCCATCTTTCAGATTTTGTATATATATATATTTTTTAGAACGGCCGCACAGGAGGTGTTCCCAATACTTGGAGGCACAAGTATAAATAAGGCCACTATAGTTTATCAAAATATTACTTTATAATTACATATGCTATCATAACATAGCATCTTTCGGGCACTACATTTATATTACACGAGCGCCTTCAAGAACTTCCTGAAAGTAGTGCTCGGAGGGTACTCGGCTTTTTTCTGAATCTCGGGACGCAACAACGGTGGTCTCCATCTCTACCCAGTATGTCTTAACATGGGCAAGAGCCATCCTAGCGCCCTCTATGCATGCTGACCTCTTCATTGCATTTATACGCGGCACCGCGTCAAGGAATTGCTGCACTAAGCTGAAATAACTCTTCGGCTCCGACCTCCCCGGCCACAGGTGACCCATGACGTACTTCATGGCGAGTCCAGACAACCTATTCAGTTCGGCCCATTGAGCCAAACGATCATCCACTGCCAGTGGACGCTCTGGATTGTGAAACTGCGACCAGAAAAGCTTTTCCACTTCGCGATCTTTCTGATCTCGAAAGTGTTCGGTCGCATCAGTAGCACTCGCTACCAAGTACCGATAGGTATCCTCCACACTCCACATCCGGTCCAACGGAGCAAACTTCGGATCGCAAAATTTCCTTCGCAGCATAAAGGGCTTTCCAGCCGCAATCTGTTCGGCCTGACGCAGCTCCTCCTTCGCAGCTCTCATCGCAGAGCGCGCGTCCTTGGCATTGGCAACGGCCTTCTCTAAGTCCGTCTGTTTCGCCTGGTCTTCTTTTTCAAGAAGTCTGCAACGGTCTGTAGTGCTTTTTAACTTTTCGGCCATCTCGGCCATCGCTTCCTTGCTTTGGCAATGAGCAGCCTGTTCGGCTCTCAGCTCTTCAAGGGCTTTCCTGGTGGCCGCATCACTTTCGCTGGCTTGTTCTTTAGCTCGGGCAAGTTCTGCCCTAAGACTCTCCACGGCGGCCGCACCATCTGCGTCAAGCACACACATCGTAAGACATAGGCATAAAACTGTTCTTACCTGATGCCGCCCGAGGAATTACATACCTTGGGCCTCATCAAGCCGCTGATTGACAAGCGTGATGTCGGCATCTGCCACGTCCAGCTGCCGCTTTAGTTCGGCAAAATCATCAGTTTGGCTCAATTCCGGACACCCTGCCGCCTACATTCAAAGGCGACATCTTAGACCTAGGATTATGATCCTCCGCGTGCCGTCATTTCTTGACGACGCGCAGAGTCTCAGGGGCTACTATCTACACAGGGCGCATCTTATTCATGCGCAACTGACAAAAGTATACATTATCTAATGTACCTCGAAACCTGTCAGTAAACTTTTGACGGCCTCGTACAATCCGCTCTCTGCGGATGAAATCCTTTCAGTCACTGTGCCCATCAATGCACGGTGCTCCTCTGAGATAGAAGCTCGCCCCAGCAGAATCTTTAGCTCCTCCGGCCGAGCACCAGACGGTGCCGGGCTCGTCCCATGACCTCTTTCGAAGGCCGGACGTGGAGAACCTCGGGGGGCCACATAGCTACCTTTCGCCCCTGCCGGATTCGGAGAAACCCTCCGCGATGACACCTCAGGATCGCCCGCCTCGCTAGGTGGCACGGCAGGGGGAGGCGTCCCGCTCTCCATCATCTCCGGAAGGAGATCCCCAGAAGACGAGCTCTGCTGAGAAGGGCCAAGGTCCGAGCTACAAGGTAAAGGTTTGGTTAATATTCTCAGATATAAATCAAGGATTTCCCTCATCCCTCAAAAGGAAAATCTTTCTCCACTTATGGCTCGCTGGAGAGCTGATCCCCTTGAGGGCGTAGTCCGGCCGAGGGACTCCCCGACGTCGGACCCTCTGACGAGGATTTTCTCCCCCGCTTCGAGGCCATGGTTTCCGGGTCGTCAGAGGCGGCTCTCTTCTTCCCCTTAGGAGAGGAATTGTCGGTTCCTCCCTTCGGAGCAGCCTCCTTCGAGGAGGCCATAGCTTCCTTGTCCTCCCCCTCCAAAGGCATTATCTCCAGCATCCTGACCAGCACGGGATCTGGCCTGGTTTCAGGAAGGGGAGCTGGACACCTGATCAGCTTTGCCTTCGCTATCCACTCCTGTTTAAAAGGACGGCTCTTTTAGGGGCAAGTTTATGACAATTATACGGATAGAAGGTCCGGGCACAAGGTTGCTTACTTGAGTATCCGGGCGATTGCAGCTTAGGCCTGCGTCCTCGGTTAAATCCGTACACATCTCTTGTGATCTGAAGAATAGTCTATACATCTCCACGGGCGTTACGCCCATAAAGTTCTGGAGAGCTCGCGGTCCCTCTGGATTAAACTCCGACAGGCGAAGGGGGCGACGTTTGCCGGGCAATATTTAGCGAATCAGCATGACCTGCGTCACCTTGACCAAGCTGAGGTCTCCTTCCAAGAGATCCTTAATTCGGCCCTGTAACAAGGGCATGTCTATGGGCAAACCCCAATCTAACCCTCTGTTAACCCATGATGCTAGCCGTGGTGGGGGACCCGAGCGAAAGGCAGGAAGCGCCACCCACTTGGTGCTCCGGGGAGTGGTGATATAAAACCACTTTCGTTGCCACAAGCCTAGCTCCTCTTTAAAAGAGCCCTTAGGCCATGGACCATCAGCATTTTTGCTTATAACAGCGCCTCCGCACTCTGCGTGTCGTCCCTTGATCATCTTCGGCTCCACTTTGAAAGTCTTGAGCCATAATCCGAAGTGAGGGGTAACACGGAGGAACGCTTCGCATACAATGATAAACGAGGAGATATGGAGGATGGACTCCGGAGCTAAGTCGTGAAATTCCAGCCCATAATAAAATAGCAGTCCCCTCACAAAGGGATCCATCGGGAAGCCTAACCCCCGAAGGAAGTGAGACACGAACACTATGCTCTCGCCGGGCTGGGGACTGGGGATAGCCTGCCTTTGAGTAGGCAACCTGTGCGAAATTTCGGCGGTCAAGAACTTAGCCTCTCTCAACTTTAGCACGTCCTCCTCCGTGATGGAGGAGGGCATCCATCGGCCTTGAAGGTCGGAACCGGACATTGTCGAAGGTCTGAGGCGCCTAGAATCTGGAGCCTAGGGTGTTGGAACTCGAGGTGACGGGCGAACTTGTTTTGGGATTGGAGAAAAGGAGTAAGGCCCTGGTCTCTTTTTAAGAGGTTGAATACCAGGAGCCCTCCCCGTAACCGTTTGGGACTCGCCTTTAATCGAGAAAACATGCTAAACGGGCACGATTGGGTTACCCACGTCCGTATTGATGAGAATCCCGTAAAAGGGGGGGCACACGATCTCTGCTTTGACAAGACGTGCCAAGGAAACTGCCTCGCAAAACACGCTGAGGTGGAAAAGTGAAAACGATTCGAGTAAAGGATTTGGCTGTAGTGTGATGACGCACTGCGGAATACGTCAGCAGATTTGATTTGTGTTAATATCATTCTCTCTATGGCAATATGTGGAAGCTTATTTTTCAGAGCCGGACACTACTCTTGGTGTTTACAATCTTCTATGAAGGACTTGGAGGAGGAACCCGCCTTGCAATGCCGAAGACAATTTGCGCGCCGGACTCGTCGTCATTGAAGCCTGGTTCAGGGGCTATTGAGGGAGTCCTGGATTAGGGGGTGTTCGGGTAGCCGGACTATATCTTCAGCCGGACTCCTGGAATATGAAGATACAAGATTGAAGACTTCGTCCCGTGTCCGGATGGGACTTTCCTTGGCGTGGAAGGCAAGCTTGGCGATGCAGATATTCAAGATCTCCTACCATTGTAACTGACTCTATGTAACCCTAACCCTATCCGGTGTCTATATAAACCGGAGGGTTGTAGTCCGTAGGACATCAACTCCATATACAACAATCATACCGTACGCTAGCTTCTAGGGTTTAGCCTCCTTGATCTCGTGGTAGATCTACTCTTGTACTACCCATATCATCAATATTAATCAAGCAGGACGTAGGGTTTTACCTCCATCAAGAGGGCCCGAACCTGGGTAAAACATCGTGTTCCTTGCCTCCTGTTACCATCCGGCCTAGACGCACAGTTCGGGACCCCCTACCCGAGATCCGCCAGTTTTGACACCGACAACGGGTGACTTTAATTTCATCCGCTCTTTGGAAAATAGAAACTTACCGGGAGGTGATATCGATCACATTTTCAAATTCAATGAAATTATTAGTGCACTCACATTATTGGAAATTCCTATTAAAGGAAGACGGTACACGTGGAGTAGTATGCAACAATTCCCGTTTTGGAGCAACTTGACTGGTTCTTTTCGTCGCTAGAGTGAATTTCTACCTTCCCAAGCACCGTGATAAAGCCTCTTCATGCCCATTTCAGATCATGTACCGTGTGTGCTCTTAGTAGAAACGTCCATTCCAAGGTGCAAGTTATTTTGTTTTGGAAGTTTCTGGCCTTCACACCCTGGATTCATGCAACTGGTACAAACATCTTGGAATGCACCAATCAAGGCCTCATCTAGTGCTACTTTGATTTTGGACAAGCTAGAACAACTTAGATATGCTTCGAAGAAGTGGAGCAAATTGATCTCTAAGTTAAGTCTAATGATTGATAACTGTAACGAAATTCTCTTGCAACTAGACAACTTGGAAGAGCTTCGGCAACTCACTATACTTGAAGAGAACTTCAGGAATATTAGGAAAATCCACCTTCTTAGACTCCTAAAGTACCAAAGTGAATATTGGAAAAAGGTATGCACCTAATGTTGGGCAGTCAAGGGGGGAGAAAATACAAATTATTTCCACGCTCGTGCCAGAGAAAGATTTAGAAGAAATGCCATTTCAACATTATTGCTGCCAGATGGGCGATCGATTGAAAACCATGATGAAAAGGCAGCTTCTTTCCTTGATTGTTTCAAAAAGAGAATGGGTGTATCCAACCAACTCATATATGACTCTGAATTGTCAGATTTGATACAACGATGCTCGGATCTTGCTGAACTATGTGAGCCATTCACCAAAGAGGAAATCAACCATGTCATTAAATAATTCCTGCAGACCGTGCACCAGGACCAGATGGTTTCAATGGAAAATTCTTGAAAGTCTGCTGGGATGTGATCAAAGAGCATTTCTAAAAATTATGTGAGGACTTGTGGGAAGGGAAAATAAACTTAAATTGTTTTAACACCTCCTTCATCACTCTAATACCGAAGAAATTAACCCCAGAGGCTATTAACGACTACCGCCCCATTTCTCTATTGGATTGTGTTCTGAAGGTCAATACCAGAATTCTTGCAGAAAGACTACATAGATGGATTCTAAAGATAGTGCATAGAAATAAATACGGTTTCATCAAAACTCGCACCATTAAAGATAGTTTGGGGTGGGCGTTCGAATACTTGCGCCAATGCAAACAATCTAGCTGTGAAATTGTCATTTTGAAGATGGATTTTTTAAAGGGCTTTCGACACAATGGAGCACTCCTTTATGCTCAACATGCTAAAATGCAAGGGTTTTGATGACATGTGGTGCATGTGGAATAAAATGATTCTAGACTCAGGCTCTTCTTCAGTGCTACTTAATGGCATCCCAGGAATTGAATTTAAATACTAATGTGGTCTTAGACAAGGTGATTTGTTATCCCCGCTTTTATTTGTGCTAGCTGCAGACTTACTCCAATCTTAATTTAACAATCGATCAGCCGGCCTCGGAAAACTTACTGGTCATTCAATATAACAAAGAGAGTAATGAACTCAGAACAATCAAAATGATATTGGACTCATACGCTAAGGCCACTGGTCTCAAAATCAACTATGGTAAATCACAATTAATGCCAATAAATGTTATTGTGGAAAAAGAAAATGGTCTTGCCGAGGAACTCGGCTGCCATGTATGCACTATGTCGTTTACCTACCTAGGATTTCCACTAGGGACAACCTGACCCATGGTGAGAGAACTCATGACTTTGATGGATCATATAGAAAGAAGGCTCGCTGGGACGGTGATCTAGTTGTCATATGGGGAGAGAGTACAACTAATTAACTTGGCACCTCATCCCTCCTATCTTTTCTATGTGTGTTCTCAAGTTACCACTCAAATTATTGAAATTTTTGACCGTGCCCGAAGACACTGCCTTTGGAGGAAAGTCATGGACAGAGATGCACAAACACACTCACTAGCAGCTTGGGACTTGGTATGCCACCCAAAACAAAAAGGGGGATGTAGGGCTGTTAGACCTACGTATCCAAAACATGGACTATTGTTGAAATATGTTCATAAGTTCATTCATAAAGTGGACACACCTTGGGTAATGATCATTTGGAATACATACTATGATGAAGCTCTGCCTCATGTAGCAAAGTTGTGGTTCATTCTGGTGGCAAGATGCTTTCTCACTAATGGATATTTACATAGGAATCACCACTTGCATACCGGCAGCAAGAGACATTGTCCTTCATTGGAAAGTTCTATGGCTCAGAGATCAATTGCTAATGGATTCACACAACCACCTATTCTCCTATGCTCAAAATGAGGATTTTTCATTCGCACAATTTCACTCTAACAACAATCCAACAACACACTTTGACCTTCCACTGTCTATGGAAGTGACAGTAGAACTGAATGACCTATCTCACATGATCTCAATAATGGATCTAGACCCAATGGCAATGGATGAATGGATTTTATGCTGGGGAGATTTAGATTTCAAACCAACGAAGTTCTGCAAGTTTCTATTTGGAAATGCCACTGCTCCCAAGCATATTACATCGATCTAGAAATCAAAATGCATCGTGAGGCACAAGGTCTTTGCTTGGCTTATGCTGCTAGAGAGGGTTAACACCAGAGATATGCTCCCAAGGCGACACTTCCACATTGGAGAGGATCACTCTTGCCCTATGTGTAGCCCAGAACGTTTGGAAACTAACAAACATATTTTCTTTGAGTGTCCTTTTGCACGAAGATGCTAGGAGATTACAAGGATTACTTGGGAAAACACTCTGGATCCACAAAACATGTTTGACCACGCAAGTGATGATTGGCACATACCACTATTTAAGGAAATAACCATCCTGGCCTCTTGGAACATATGGAAGCAAAGCAACAAAGTGGTGTTTGATAGGGAAATTGATTCACACTTTGATTGGTTGAGATGGCTGATTAGGAAATTTTAAGATTTAAGGTGTCCCTTGACAAATCCTCCTTCATTGAAGTGTTTTTAAACTCCATTGTACTTTGATCTAGTTTTAGAACTCTTGCTTGTAATCTCCTTTTTTTAATATTTGGCCCATGGCTATGTAAATACCTTGTAACCTTTGTTAACTTTTTATAAAAGCAATAATTTTTTTGAGCAAACATAGTAGGGTAAAAACCCTACTATAACTCTATTTTTCATTAATAAAATGGGGTTATGTATAGATGGAATACATCACATAGGGAAGCAGAAATAATTAAATGTTTACAAGTAGTCCAACCAGCTCTGCATTCCCTCCTTTAGACTAGGCTTGACTCTTTTGATGATGGTTCCATAGTGCTCTTTGAAACAAGTGATGCAGTGGCTCAAGTTCCTTGCCTTGTTGTCAAAGATGATGATGTTTCTATGCTTCCAAATGGTCCAACAGCCAGCAATTAGGCATTCTTTGAATGGTTGAATTTTATTTCTATTTCTGGCTTCAATTAGCATTTCATTGCAACTCAGATCTGTGGTCCATTAAATTCCAAGAGAGAGCCAAAAATTCTGGCTAAAATCACATGAGAAAAAAGATGTTTTAGGTATTCTATGGGTTCAACATCACATAGGACACACCTAGGTGTCTCAATATAGAAATTTTTCCTGGCGAGCAGATCTCTGGTGTTTAACCTATCCAGAAGCAATAACCAGAAAAATAAATTTTTTTAGGCAAACAACCAGATTTCCATATCCATTGGAATGGCTGTGGTGCTTTCTCAGGGCATCCCATCAGTTCAAAATAAACTTTCTTTGCATTCTATTGTCCTGAAGCCCATTTGAAGTTCCATATGTCATGTGCATTGTTGTTCATTATTCCATTAAGAAGATTCATGAGCATGGTGCTTTGTTGGACAGCCACAGAAGACATGGGAAGATGGAACATACTGTAGAAATCATTTCCAGCTTCAATACATGCACTCTGAAGAGTGATGTCGTTGTTTATGGCATAGGAAAACAAATGTGGGAAGTTATCTTTCAACAAATTATCATTCCATTTGTCATACCACAGAGAAATGGTATCACCTATTCCAGCCTTGCAAGTGGTAAGCACCTTGAAATTTTCAAGTATTGAGCAGCAATCTCTCCACCAAAATGAGCCATGCCTAGTAGGGTAATGTGGAACTTCACCATTACCATAATATTTATTCCAAATAAGTTGTACCCAGGGAATGTCCATCTTATTGAAGAATTTATATAGGAACTTAGTCAACAAAACATTGCTGTGAACTCTGAGGTCCAAAACACCAAGGCCTCCAGCTGATTTTGGCAAGCATACCTGTTCCCATTTGACTAAGCACTTCCCATATTTGTTGATATCTTTGCCATACCATAGGAAATTTCTACCAGATTTCTCAAAGTGATCCAAAATGGTGAAAGGAACCCTGATGCAGCACATTGCAAATATAGGTATAGCAGTAATAATGGCCTTGAGGTGAGTTAATCTACCAGAGTAAGACATCATGGTTGCAATTCCAGAGATTCTTTTATAAAAGCAATAGTAGGAGCCTCTACTACTGTTTTAACTGTTAAAACAGTGAACATCGGTGGCAGGTTTAAGCACCACTGGTGATATTACCTCTTTTTGGATTCTATATGAACTAGAAGAAGATGTGCGTTTTGTTGTGCCATTTCTCCCATTCTTCTATTGGTCGGCTCAACAACACGTTCTTTAGATTTGGTGATTTTGTGGTTCTATGACATGTTTCACTAAATTCCTATTGTGGTGAACAGACTTAGCACATGGTGCAAGATGAGTTAAATAAAGGAAAACAAAGCTTTCCGCCAGAACATAAAACAGAAGATATCTCAAAGAGATCATCATAAACACAAAAAAATACATTAATTTTGTATAGGGAGAACACTTTACACTAATTATGATTTGGTAGAAAGAACATTATTGTTGTATATCTGGACTGTTTGTCATGAAAGCCCCATCTTGAATTGATGATTCTCCGCGATCTACAACCACAAGAAAGAGGGTACTCACGTGTAAACAATACTAAAAGAAGCAACTTCCCCAAACAAGGTGTAAATTCAAGTAAACTAACATTAATAATCATGGGCAAGCGAGTAATTGCTAAACAAAATTGGTAAGAGTGTTTCCTGAAGTTTCACTAAAATGTCACACCAGTGACATGACTCTAATTTTTGTGCTCTAGAAGAATATTGAAAGAAGATGCATGATGAGAATTCTTTGCCTACAATATCTTTAAGTTCGCATATTTTTTGAATTTTTTTGTAATTTGTTAAGCTGCTATTCAATACATATTACATCCTTATATAAATTTATGTGCATTAGACTACTCGTAGTGGTCTTCGGTCCACTCCATGATGAATTTTGCAAGTGCTTCAGACTTGATTGTTGATCTTGACATGTAGCTGATCTAAAAACGGTAGGAGCTTGATTGACCAATTGGCCACTTGCCATGTTGTGTCTCTATTTTTTATTATATTTGACAATGAGGGTGGCTATGACCGTGATCTGGTTTGCTTGGAAGTAGTGTCGGAGTTGCTGGTCTGCCATAAACAAGTCACAGGTTATTTTTGGTAATGTGGGCACCGAGTCTTGCATGGTGATAGTACTTCACTGACATAATACACCAGATGTTGAACCCTCTAAGATTTGTCTTGTTCTTCTCTTCCTCCGCTATGATGACGTTAACCACTTGCGTCGGCGAATATGCAGTGTAACATGGGCTTCGCTTCAGATGGCGATTCTAGCAATGGATTGGACTGCACCAGGCACTTGAGGTCCGTGAAAGCGTCTTTTGCCTCATCATTCTTGTGGAACTTGCTGCCCTTCCTAAGGATCGTGTATAAGGACGGGAATTTTTCGCCTAGGCGGGAGATGAAGAGACTGACAGCCGCAATGCAACCCGTAAGCTTCTAGACTTCACGAATAGTTTCTGGTAGCTCGAGCTCGACGATTGGATTTAATTTTTTGGATTTGCTTCCATGCCCCGCTCATAGACAATAAAGCTAAGAAGTTGGCTTGAGGAAGCCTTGAAGATGCACATGTCCGGGTTCAACTTCATGTTGAAGCGGTAATGGTTCGTGAAGGTTTTCTCGAGGTCGGCTAGCATGTTGTCCCATTGCGTGTTTTGATGACCATGTCATCAATGTATGCCTCCATGTCGATCCCTAACTGATCGTGGGGACACTTTTGCATTGTTCATTGATATGTGGCCCCGGTGTTTTTAAGCCCAAAGGGCATGGTGATGTAGTAGTAAATATCAAAGGGTGTAATCAACGAGGTCTTCTCCGGATCTGACTCCTTCATTTGATTTGGTGATAACTGAAATGGGCATCCAAGAAATATAGGTTGTCGCAACTTGCAGTTGAGTCAATTTTTGGGAAATTGAATAGAAAACAAAAAAATCACCCTACGAACACCCAGGAAAAATATCAAGATGCATATAGGGTTTGGATCAACGACCGTTACCGACTTCTAAGTGCAGGGAGGTAGATGAGTCGGTGTAGATCGTACTTGGAGTCCCTCGAACTGTTGACTAAGATCCCGTGAACCGCCCTCGAATGATCCCTCGAACGGAAGACCGAAAGCACAACCTCTCTACTTGGTTGCAAGAGTATCGTCTTCATATCCGGCAGCGCTTCGCGGTCCAGAGCTACTCATCACTGGAGAATTGGAGGGAGTGGATTAGAACCACACTGGGATTCTAATTATGAGGATTAGAGGATCTAGGTTAAGCTCTAATTGATCAACTAGGATCAACTAGAACTAGAACTAGAGGAACTAGTGGAGGCTCCAAAACTTGTGTGTACAGAAGTGCCAATACCTCAAGTATATATAGGTTGGGATGGGAGATGGGGCACCACACAAGGGGAGGAGTCCTACTCCCCTTGTGTCAGCCCTAGGGGCAGGAGGATTCCTCCCCCGAGTCCAATTCGGCCTCCCTCAAGGGAGAAAGGGGGCGCCACCCCTACATGGGCCTTGGTGGCCCAATTCTCCCTCCACCACTTGGCCTTTTTAGGCCCGTTGATATTAAATTAAATATAAAATCCCTCTAACAATTACTATATCATATTATATATATATATATATATATTATAATTTAACATCACCGAAAACATTTTCCACCTACATATTAATTATCGGTAATACCCGGTATTACCTAATAAACTCCAAAACCCTTCCGGTGACCCCGAAACTCTTCTTGTTCCTCTCAAAACTATTCCAAATATTAATGAAACAATTCCACAAATAAATCCTCGATAATCTCATCCTACTAACACTCAGCCGATCATGGTTACCTTAAGCTTGTGACCCTATAGGTTCTGTAAATCATAGACATGAACAAAACCTCTTCGTTCAATGACCGATAGCGGAACCGTGGACGTCCATATCGATCCCTATGATTACACGAATTAAATTCGAGTGAACCTTTGGTTATTATGTGATGTTCCATTTGCTTTGCGATACTTCTACAAAACCTGGGGTGCATCGATATCCTCCTGAGTCATGCACATGCTCACTATACCGTTGATCCCGTTGCCGCTTTTGTTCTTCTTTATCGTTGAAGTGTTCCAGCATCCCTGTGACATAGTCATGTATGTCTGGCCATAGGATGATGGATGTCATCACACAGAGAGGGCCCAAAGAATATCTTTCCATCGTCGGAGTAGCAAAACCCACTCTCGAGCTATCTAGTCTCTTGTCAAACTTTTTGATGAACCTGTAAGTTATCGTTATGATCACCATGTCACTGATGATGTTTGAGCAACCCCAAAGTCCACCATACGGTAGGAAATGACTAAGATATTCTCATGGTTTGAGGAACTGAGACACATGCTAACACTCTGTGTTATAACAATTGATTTTAGATGATTTTATCTCAAAGTATAATAAACAAGATTGGGTCGATTCAATATGATCGTTCTTCTAACGCCATACTCTTAATGTTGTTTCAGGACTATCGTTACACTTAACGATATCCTGAGATCCGAAAAACATGATCACCAACAACACTTGAGCTAGTCTCAAAGGCAAGATCGAGGAACCAATATTTTACCGTATCATTCTACACGTGCATATGAGTTTCCATTGAATAACCTATTCCAGTATCACAACAGTTATAGCATGAAATATAAACTCTTAATCATGAAAATGGAAATATAATAATACAATATTATTGCCTCTAGGGCATATTTCCAACATTGGTCACCCGGTCAATGCGAGGTAGTGGGAATGGGTCTTTTGGATAGGCCTTGTCTAGGTTGGTATAGTCGATGCACATTCAAGGACATGATCTTTTTCCTGACCATAACAGGGTTGGCCATCCACTCTGGGTGGGCGACCTCCTTGGTGAAGCTCATAGCTAGGAGTCGGGTGATTTCTTCTTTGATTGCACATCATTTCTCTTTCCTAACTGGCCTTGCATCCTTGCAAACATCAAGGCTATGCTTGACAATGTGTGCGAGAACACTAGGCATGTCAATGGGCCTCCAAGCGAAGATGTCCCATTTATCTTCGAGGAACTGCATGAGCGGGGCCTCATGTTTTGGGCTTAGTCTCCTCCTACAATGGCCATCTTGGAGGGTTCCTTGGGGTACACTCTGAACTTTTTGGTTTCTTACGTGGGATGGAATGTCAGGTCGGGCTTAGACTTCCTAAGCAAGGAAGTTGTGGTCATGTCTACATGCCTCTTAATTTCCTCGAGTTCTGTTGACGCCAAGCTAGCCTCAGTGTGTTCCTCCGCCTCATGCACTCTCTTAGTGTTGCCCCGCACTATGATGGTGCCACTTTGGCCTGGCATCTTCAATTGTATGCAAGCGTATGAAGGCATCGCCATAAATTGCACGTATGCAGGCTTGCCGAGGATGGCGTTGTAACTGTTGTGGAACTGGGTGACCTCTAAGCATAATGTTTCTGATTGGAAGTAGTCTTTGACTCTGAACATGAACTAGAGGGAGATCTTCCCTAGCTGTTGTACTTTATTTTTGGGTATGAACCCGTGCAAGCTGGTAGGCGAAGGGCATAAATAGGATTTAGAGATGCTCATGTTTTCAAGTGTGTTGCAAAAGGTAACGTTGATCCCACCTACCGTCATCCATTAGGACTTTGGGGAGGCGGAAAACACCAACGATTGGGTCCAACACTATGGTGAATTTCCTTGGATGAGGGATGACGTTCGGGTGGTCAGAGCGATCGAAGGTGATGGTGTTGTCGAACCACTCCAGGTACTCCATGCAGACGGGTGTGATCACATAAACCGCTCTATGAGCGAGCATCAGGGCTTTGCGCGTGTCAGTGGCTCGAAAGATCATGTTGACTACTTGTGCGAGGGTGGGGTGGTGGGTTGTTGAATGTCTACACTACAAAAAAATACACTTCCGTGATGATACATGTTTGTCACAATAGGTCGCTTTTTTTGTCATGCATGTACATCCATGACAAATTTATGACAGAATCAAGATAGTCATACCTGTGCTGTCGTAGAAGTGTTCCATGACATTACCAAAATTATTATCACGAAAGTGTCCACTTCCATGACAATAAATCGCGCGTCACAGACGTGCTTTCGTCAAGGGTGACCGACACGTGGCATCCACCGTAATGGAATGGCATTAAGCTATTGGGTCAGGTTTTGGATCCGATAACCCGTTAATAGCCCCGACCAATGGGGATTTTCCACGTGTAAAATCATCATTGGCTAGAGGAAACATGTGTCGGCTCATCGTTGGGACAGATGTCATCCACTCACTGGACAGAAGGCGCCTATGATATGTCGACACGTGGCACGGCCCAACAGTGGCCCATTCCTGTGAAAAGGCCGGCCCATTTGACTTGGTCAAAAGCTGGCGGGCCAACCCATGGAAAGCCTGTTAACGGGCATTCGCATATAGCCCATTTACAGCCTGTTAACCCAAGGCCCGTTACGTCCTATCCAAATTAGGCCCAGTAGCATCATCTGGGCCGTCCAATAGATTCCAGCCCGTTTTCACTTCTGGCCCATGTATATCCCATGACGTCTTTCGGACCATATGAGGCCCTTTGTAACTCTTGGCCCATTAGCGGCCCGTGCTGAAATTGGCCCGTAATGAACAGTGTATCACTTTACACCCATTAACGGCCCGTGGTGAAACTGGCCCGTAATGAACAGTGTATCACTTTATACCCATTAACGGCCCGTTATTCCATTGGGCCGTCTCCAGCCCATGTTATCTTTCGTCCTTCTCAGAGCCCATTTATTCTTGGGCTCATTTCCAGCATTGTTTACTTACGGCCCGTTACTGTCATTTTCTGCTTGTGGGCCAAATTCAGCCCGTGGTTACAGTCGGCCCATTTGTGGTCCGTTAATACGTTGGGCCGTTTTCATAGCGTCATCAAATACGGCCTATTAACGATGGCCCGTTATGGTCGGCCCATGAACGGACGATTCCAACTCTAGCCCATTTATGGCCAGAATGCGGTCTGTTTGGCCCGTGTTTGGCCAATCGATCATACAGCCCGTATAAGGCCCATTGATGATACGGTCCGTAGAAGGCCCATTGATGATACGGCCCGTAGAAGGCCCACTATTTCTACGGCCTGTAAAAGGCCCACTGTTTCTATGGCCCCTAGAAGGCCCACTGTTTCTACAGCCCGTAGGAGGCCAAGTGTCACTACAGTAAATATTAGCCCATGGTTATTGTGGCCTAGTTTTAAAAAATAGGTTATTGCAGCCACTAGCAAACCGCAGAAAAAGAGCTGCACTGACTACCAGCAAACAAATAAATAAGACAATAAGGAAATAAATAAGCAAGCAACTTACACTAGGCTATCACGGCTATTACACAATTACATCCACTGGGCATCAAAGTTCGCCACCAGTGCAAATATAGGGAACACAGAAGCATATAAAGCCGCAGCAAAACAAGTCCAGAAGTGAAACCACTTCAGAAGAGCTCAAGAAAAAATATCCTGGGTACCCATAATGCTGGAAAGATGCTTAGCAAGCTTATTAAGTTTCTCTTGTTTGGCGCTTAAGTCCTCCAGCACTTGTTGTTGCACCAGAAAGTATGCATCTGAATTCTATAGGGACATCCTTAGTCCTTCGGCTTCCTGTCACATAACATCTGATCAATGTCTTTCAACTTGAAGTTGAGACTCAAGAAGCCGAACTGATTCAGGCAATGAGTTCGAAGAGCTGGTGCCAGCAGTGGTAGCCAGTAACTTGAACACTACATCAAGACAGGACTTTGGGGTTGTCTCAGTGTCTTCAATATAGTTTTTATCAGCTTTCTTGGAGAACAATAGGGATGTCTCACTATCTTGAGCCTTATTTTCATTACTTCCTTTACCATTGCATAATAGGGTACTCTTCTCCAATATTTTATCCGCGTTCTAAAAGATAAACAAACAAACACATCTCAGGTTTACAATGTAGTATATGAAACTCATTTTGGTAAACCAGTTCAGTAGTAAGGTGGACAGGATAACAGCATGAAACAAACATATATCTATGTAGTATGGTCACTGTATGGTCTATATCATTCTAGTTTATGTTGCCAAATCAGGATAGATACAGTTCGAATCATGTCTATTTAAGACAAAGCAGCATAGACAGAATATAAGTGTGGGAAACTACACAGCAATAACAACACTTGTAATGTGCATGGCATGAGAACATAACTGTTTATTCAATTGAAACTGAAATCAACATAGAGCAAGTTACAATAGCAAACAGCCAAACACGTTGAAGAAACAGGTTTAAAACATACCTGTTGCGCCATTGGAGTTTCAATTGCATCCTTCAAATTTGAAATTAGTTGGTATCAGTAAATACAGTGATGCAAGAGCAAAGTAGTATGAACCATAGCTACGGAACCTGACATGAGAACAATTCTTCTTCTACTTTAAGCATTGACTTCGGGTTCGGAGTGGTGGTCCTCGTGATTTGGGCACTGCAGTTGCCTTACTAACTGCTCGTGTTTGGGTGCTCTGTGGTGGAGACGGTGCTGTGTCAACGGGAACTGGGTGTCTATCTGCTGGGGTTGGGGTTAGAAGGGGTGTAGCTGGTTCTCTGTCCAACTAGGTAGGGGTACAATCTGCATGAGTGTGGGTTATGTGTGGTGGGGCTGGTTCTTGGGAAAGTACAACCATGGTTCTATCTGCATCAACAGGTAGCACGATCTTTTCTGAAGACCATGTTTTTACTCCCACAGATACTGCCATCACTCCCTCCAATTGAAATGGCTGATAAACAAGAAAAGTAATTGAATGTACAGATATTGTAAGATAGACAGGTGCAATGGATAGTAGGGAAGAAAACAGGGCATGAAATAATTCACATTTATGTTGTCTAAGCAAACAGAATAGCAGGACATAATTTCACATATATTATGGCTAATTAAACAGGATAGCATGACACAATTTCACATGTATGATGGCTAACTAAACAGGATAGAATGACATACTTCAAAATATGATGACTATGTAAACAGGATGACATGATTTAACTATATGATGTGTCTATTAAAGTGGTTAGCATGCCATAAATCACAAACATGCCATCGATGGAAACATGATGGCATGATATAATTCACGGATAGAATGACATAATTTAAATATGATGACTATGTAAACAGGATGAGATGATATAATTATATTATGTCTTTAGAAAATGGGTTGGCATGCCATAATTCAGATACATGTTGTCTATGTAAACATCATGGCATGACATAATTCAAATATATGATTTATATACTAAGGAAGTGAGCAGAGGGCAATCGCATATATGATGTGTCAACTAAGGAGATGGCATTCAATATTGTGTATATGATGTAAAAACTAAGCATTGCAATACAACATATGCATTATATGAGTAATATAACCCTGCCAAGTTTGAGCATACACCTCAGGGGGATAATAGGACTGGTCATCTGCCTCTGAATCCTCCTCTGAAGAGCTATGTGTAACCAGCAAGATATCTGCTTCAGCAGGTAGCATTGTCTACTCCGAAGACCTTGTTTTCACTCCAGATTTCTCCATCACCAATTCAAATGGCTGATGCATAGGAAGAGCAGTTGAATATACAAACATTATTGACAAAAGCAATGAGAAATACAAAAAAAGGACGGCATGATATAATTCACATATATGACGCTTGCCTAAACAGCATGGCATTGCATAATTCACATACATAATGCCTTGCAACAAGATAACATTGCATAATTCACATATATAATGTCTTGCAACAAGATGGCATTGCATAATTCACATATATGGTAATTAGACACTAAACAGGTGGCATTCACACAAAGCATGTCTAAACTAAGCAAATGACATAGCAATGCAAGATACCATATGCATGATATGAGCAACATAACCCTGCCAAGTTAGGGCATGCACCTCGGGGGGGGGATATGACTGGTCATCTGTCTCTGAATCCTCCTCTGAGGAGCTATCGGTAACCAGCAATACATGCGCTTCGTTAGATAGCATTGTCTGCTCTGAAGACCTTGTTTCCACTCCAGATTTTTCCATGACCGTGCCAAATGGCTGATGCACAGGAAGAGTAATTGAATGTACTAAAATTGTTGACAAATTTAACACGTAATAAAAAAATGATGGGATGATATAATTCACATATAAGATGACTAGCTAACCAGGGTGGCATTGCAAAATTCACATATATGATTCCTGGCTAGACAAGATGGCATTGCATGATTCACATATACGATAAAGAAACTAAACAGATGGCATTGACACAAAGCATGTCTAAACTAAGCAGATGACATCTTTAATGTATACAGTAAGCAATGCAAGGCACCATATGCATGATATTACCAACATCAGCATGCCAAGTTAGAGCGAAGACCTCATGGGGTAAATAGGAGTGGTCTTATCCTTCTGAATCCCCCTCATAACAGTTATCTTCCTCTTGATTACAATCCGAAATGGGTGGAGGGGCTGCCTTTGCGCCCACCATGGAATGACGTCTGCATGAAATTTTATTGCCACGCAAGGCTCGTCTCTTGTGCTCTACATAATCAGTTCCATTGTGTACAATAACTGGCATGCATAGGAATAAAACATAGTGAGATTATGTAAGGAGTGCATGCACAAATCCAGAGTGATGGTAGCAAACTGTGGATAGACCCAAAACCAATGATAGCAGGTAGATAATAGCTTTAGTTAAAAAATACAGATAATGGCTCCTTTAATGTTTGTTTGCACCCAACATGAAACTCATAGTAGACACCGGAGATTAACCAGATAGTAGACAGATAGTACTAATTGCTGCCCCAATATGTACCCCACAACCATTTAAAAACTCAAGTTTCAGCATTAGTTTGGACCTGACTCGGAGTCTAATAGGTGAACACGACGATAATGTAGCATGTCATCATATTAAGCGACGCATAACATATGCAAACACGGAAGAGTGCGACCTCTCTTGCAGACCCGTGTAGTCCTCAAGGTCATCTTCTCAGTTGATGATGGTAATGCAGTTGTCGTGGCTGCCGGCGGCGGGGAAGAAGATCTGAGGCGGCGAAAGATAGTCTGGAGAGCGGATCCCTGCTGTGGTGAACCCTTCCGTCGCTGGAGCAGCTGAGCTGGGGTGGAACACAGCGCCGCGGGAGCAGGACAAACCAAACAAGGTTTTCTTTAACACTGTCGGTGTACTAGAGTAGGGGTACCTTAGTATCCTGAACTTGTGCACGGGCAGTCGCAGCATCCCGCGGCAAGGCTTGTCGGGTGACCGCCAAGGTCCTCCGTGGTTCCTTTGGAGCCATTCAAGAACAAAGTATCCAAGCCAAGGAGACAAGACCCCGGCAAGAGGAGCTTGTCGGGAAGGCCAACCAAGGCAAGACGCTTAAGGAGACAAGACCCCGGCAAGAGGAGCTTGCCGGGAAGGCCAACCAAGGCATCTCAAGGAACTTGCCGTGACGCGCCACGCGTCCCGGCAAGGCCCGGTGAGCGACAAGCTCCCGGACACGACAAGACAACGACTGCGGCAAGGCGCTTGCCGCAGCAAGCCACCACTCTGTGCCCGCGCTCCAGCACATCCACCAAGGTGTCGCCCTGGGACCCTTCCAGGCGTACGTGGCGGGAGGCTGTGCAGCCAGGGGTGCGCGGTGGCAAGCGGCGCTGACAAGATTGCCATCGTGGCGAGCGGTGGCGTCCCTGACGGTCCCTTTTACACTATTTAGACGACGCAGACGGGCATTTAATGCCCTTGTCCCCTGCCGTCAGGGTTAGGTATGATACACTGTAGCAGGTAGCTGTACCTACCGCAGCACCTTTCCATTTTTACCCTTGTCTACGTTGCCACCTGTCGCTGACCCCTTGAGCATATAAAAGGAGGCCCATGCGCAACGTAGAGGGGGTGAGCGGGTTCAGAAGAAAAGAACACTCACGCTCGGTCTCGTTAGCTGCTGGTGTGTACTGTAGCACTCCGCGCTCCCGAGCAAGAACTCAATACAAACCACAAAGCAGGAGTAGGGTTTTACGCATCCGTGCGGCCCGAACCTGGGTAAACCGCTCGTGTGCTTCGCCTCGATCCGCTCTTCATGCGACCTCCGCCCCCGCCGAACCAAAAGGGACTCGGCCCGCCGGTCCCATAGGTGCTCGTGGATCAGAACCCCAGCATCTTTGGCGCGCCAGGTAGGGGGCCTCGAGGTTGTGTGAACCAGATCCGGCGTTCACACGAGCTAGATCTTCATCATCTTCATCGACATGCCGCCGAAGAAGAAGGCTTCGGAGGCGGCTGCCCCGTCCGCGCCGAACCCACCACCGCCGGAGCAAACGGCTGATTGGGCGGACGCCGGCGGAAGAACGGGCGTCGACGAGGGAGCCCTCGGTGCTGCCAGGTCCAAGGACAAGGCCGCGCTACCCATCGGCGGCGTAGCCAGCTCCCACAACGACCGGGCGCACTCCAAGACCTCGGCGTCCGTACATGCACCGCGCCCATCTCAGGAGGCGCGGGACCGGCAGTGTCATGGTACTCACAGTACCATGCGTTTGCTGGACCAAGATCGAGCTGGTGGATCTCGGAGTGCTCAAGACCAGCATGCACGCCAACATGCTGGCACGAGCGAGGCACAGTCGCCTGGACGGGATACTGCTCCTTCTAACATAGTTAGAAGTCCGAGCATATCCCACTCCTCGCACCGTTCGACACTGCCACCCGCCACTCCAGCAGAAGCTTTGGCGCGAGCTCAACTACTCCTGGACTACCCTCCAACGGCAGACAAGATCGACGACTGGAGGGCCACCATTCAGAGTCTCATCGGCTTCGCCAACGGCGACACTCAACGGCAGCCGAGCATGTCGCAGCCGCGGCAAGTCAGCCAGGCACGAGCCGGTGGCGAAAAGACCGGCGGGGTTGCAACCACTGTGCACTCTCCGCCCCGAAGGCCAAGATCGCTGACTCGTCGGATCCACCTCGACAGTGACTCCACCGCGTCATCAGATCCACGAGCTCGTCGCGATCAGCACCAAGTTCTTCACGAACGACAGCAAGAAGACGCTCGTACTCGCATCGAGCGCCGAAGAGAAGCGTGACGTCAATCGGACCAGCGTGCTGGGCCCTCTGTCGACATGCATGCGCCAGGGGAACCAGGCAACTTGCCGTACGCGGTAGGTTGCCATGCGTTTACTCGTGAGCTGCGGCAAGTCCAGTGGCCCAGCACGAAGAATTTCAAGCCAGACGTACCAGAGAAGTACGACGGCAAGTCGCATCCGTCGGAGTTCCTCAGCATCTACACCATCGCGGTGCAAGCTGCCGGGGGGCGGGACGACAAGATCCTTGCCAACTACTTCCCGCTGGTGCTCAAGCCCAACGTCAGGTCCTGGCTCATGCACTTGCCGGACAACTCCATATCCTCCTGGGCAGACCTATGCCATCAGTTTGTCGGTGCCTTTACAGGCGGCCACAAACCTCATGGCCAAGAGAGTGACCTTCATCTGCTCACCCAGAAGGAAGGAGAGCCTCTGCGCAAGTACATTCAGAGATTCAGCCGTGTACAGCACAACATCCCAGATGTCCACCCTGCCGCGGTCATCAGCGCGTTCCATCAGAACGTGCATAACCGCAGGATGCGGGAGGAGATGGCGATGTGCAGTATCAGAGACGTCAGTGAGCTGTATGCCCTGGCCGACAAGTGTGCACGTGCTGAGGAAGGGAGGAAACTCCCCGGAGAGGATACAGGAGCAGAAGGATCTGACAGCGAAGATGCTGCCCCGGCAAAGAAAAACCGGTGGCGGAACAACAGGAAGAAGAAAGGCAAAGATGTGCTAGTCGTTGAGCAGTCCGGCAACGAAGGTGGCGCCAAGAAAGCCAAAGCTGGTAGCTCCGGCAAGGAGATTGCCGCATGCACCAACTGCCAAGCTGTGGCGGTCGCCGACAAGCAGGACGGCACCAACAAGCAGTACTGCAAGATCCACCGCACCAAGGGCCATGATCTCCAGAGCTGCAAGAAGGTCGAGCAGCTTGTCCAGCAGCAAAAGGCTGAATACGAGCGACGCGACAAGGAGAGGGCCCAAGGAGGCGCTGGAGAATCTGGCAAGAAGCGCGCCGGCCGGGGAGGACGCCGCAGCAAGGCCAAGCAGCGGCAAGGAGACAGACCTCCCCGCGGCCGCGACAAGGATGAAGACGACGACGACGAAGACATGGATGATATCGAGACCAGTGAGCAGGAGTTCCAGAAAGCCACAGAGGTCTTGTGTGTTGACGGCGGTGCTTCTCTGCATACTTCGCACCACCAACTCAAGCAATGGGTGCGGGAAGTCAATGCGGCAGAACCGCCTGTCGAGTCACGCAAGCTTCTGAAATGGTCCAGCACGCCTATCATCTTTGATATTGAGGACCACCCTGATCGCACAACTGCGGTCGGGTGCTTGCCGATGTTGGTTTCACCAACTATCCGCAACCTTAAGGTCACTAAGATGCTAGTTGACGGCGGGGCCGGCTTGAACCTGATCTCCTCCACTGTACTCCAGAAACTCCAGATCCCTGACAGCGAGCTTGAAGAGACCGGCACATTCCAAGGAATCAACCCGGGAAGGAGCAAGCCAAAGGGGAAGGTCACGTTGCCAGTAACATTTGGCAGCGAGGTGAACTTCAGGACTGAGAGGGTCACTTTTGACGTTGCCGATTTTCCATTGCCTTACAATGGGATACTCGGTCGTCCAGCACTCGCCAAGTTCATGGCAGCCTCTCACTAAGCATACAACATACTGAAGATGCCAGGCCCGATGAGCGTCATCTCTGTCCCTGGCGACAAGAAGGATGCTCTTATCTGCGCCGACAAGATATACCGGGAAGCGGCAGCCGCAATAGACCGCAAGTCACTTGCCGTTGAAGCTCCCGGGGGGAAGAAGACCAAGTCCGGCAAGAGTTCTGATGCCCACTCCGGCAAGCGCACCTCTTCGGAGTGCTGCGCGTGCCATCGAGGACGCACCATCGAGCTCCACCGGCAAGTATAAGAAAACAATGGCAGCTCCACCAGAAACCAAGAAGGTGTCCGCCAAGGAGGACGGCACTGGTGGTACCTTCACCATCAGTGCCACTCTCGACCCTAAATAGGAAAGCGCGCTCATTGCTTTCCTGCGGGCAAATGTCGACGTGTTCGCGTGGCAACCGTCTGACATCCCCGGTGTTCCCAGGAAAGTAATTGAGAACCATCTTGCCGTTTGTCCTCATGCGCGTCCCGTCAAGCAGAAAGTCGGAAAGCAAGCAGTGGAGCGCCAAGAATTCATTGCAGAAGAGATCAAGAAGTTGGAAGCAGCAGGCCTTGTTAGAGGAGTGCTCCATCCCACGTGGTTGGCCAATCCTGTAGTCGTGCGCAAGGCGAACGGGAAATGGAGACTTTGTATTGACTTTACCGATGTTAACAAAGCTTGTCCCAAAGACCCATTTCCTTTGCCGCGCATTGACCAGATTGTTGACTCCACGGCCGGATGTGATTTGCTTTCATTTCTTGACGCATACTCAGGATACCATCAGATCTTCATGGCAGAAGAAGATGAGGAGAAAACCGCATTCATCACTCCATGTGGCACGTACTGTTTCATACGGATGCCCTTCAGTTTGAAAAATGTTGGTTCAACATTTGCAAGAGTAGTCCATGTCGCTCTTGAGCCACAAATACACAGAAATGTGGAAGCCTACATGGATGACATAGTGGTCAAGAGCAAGGACAAGGCAACTCTGATTCAAGATTTAGACGAGACCTTTGCAAATCTGCGCAAGATCAGCCTCAAGCTCAACCCCGAGAAGTGTGTGTTTGGAGTCCCCTCCGGCAAGCTTCTCGGGTTCTTCGTGTCTCAGCGGGGAATCGAAGCCAATCCCGACAAGATCAAGGCCATTGAGCAGATTGAAGCACCAAAGCGCGTCAAGGATGTACGAAGACTTGCCGGTTGCGTGGCTGCTCTCAGCAGGTTTATCTCTAGGTCTGTTGAGCGCACCCTGCCGTTTTTCAAAATATTGAAAAAGGCAGGTCCAATGAAATGGACTCCGGAAGTGGAGGCTGCGCTGCAAGACTTGAAGAGATACCTGTCCTCCACTCCAATACTTGTCGCACCTAAGCCACAAGAGAAGTTGCTGCTGTATATAGCGGCAACCAATCAAGTGGTTAGTGCTGCGTTAGTAGCGGAGAGGGAGGCAGATGACGAGCCAGCAACCATGGCAGGTGCATCCAGCGACAAGCAGGGGGCTTCCCCGGCAAGCTCTGGTCCCGACAAGGATGGATCTGCGCAGACTCGCGAGGAGGTACAGAAGAGAATGGTGCAGCACGTAGTTTACTTTGTCAGTTCCCTTCTGCAGGGGGCTAGGTCAAGGTACTCTGGCGTGCAGAAATTGCTTTTCGGCCTTCTCATGGCCTCGAGAAAGTTGCGCCATTACTTCCAAGCACATGAGATCACAGTTGTCACTCGCTTTCTGCTGAAGAGGATACTACAGAATCCAGAAGCGACAGGCAGGATTATTGAGTGGGCACTGGAAATGTCAAGCTTTGACCTCAAGTTTGAAAGTACTTCAACTATCCAAAGCAGAGCATTGGCAGAATTCATAGCAGAATGGACGCCAACACCAGATGAAGAAATTCCAGAAACAAGCATCCCCGTTAAAGAAGCAAGCAAAGAGTGGCTGATGTACTTTGATGGTGCCTTTTCGCTGCAAGGCGCCGGCGCTGGCGTGCTGCTTGTCGCACCCACCGGAGAGCACCTCAAGTACGTAGTCCAGATGCACTTTCCCAAGGAGCAAGCAACAAACAACACTGCAGAGTATGAGGGCTTGCTTTCCGGTCTCAGGATCGTGGCAGACCTTGGGATCAAGAAGCTCATTGTCAGGGGTGACTCGCAGCTTGTCGTCCGCCAAGTGAACAAGAGCTATCAGAGTCCGTTGATGGAAGCCTACGTCGACGAAGTGAGAAATCTAGAAGAGCACTTTGACGGCCTACAGATGGAGCATGTTCCAAGAGCTCAGAACGCCATTGCCGATGGCCTATCAAAGTGCGCCGCACTTAAGTTACCTGTGGAACCAGGGATCTTTGTGCTCAAGCTGACTCAACCGTCTGTAACGCCATCAACTGGACAGAGCAAGAAGAGGAAGTTGATTTCTGGTGACTATTTGCCGGCAGAGCTTCCCGAAGCTGCCGCCAAGAAGGTCCCCAAGATCAACGCCAAGAGCGCTGAGGAGCAGTCTGCTCTGGCAAGCCCTAGGGTTTGTTCCGTTGAAGCAGAAGCTCCCAGAAAGTTTTGCTCCGGCAAGCTTGCCGGGGAACGTCAAGCTCCGGCAGAGACGCAGATTCTCGCCGTAGAAGCGGACGTTCCTGCAGCAACAGATTTGCCTTGCGCTGAGGAGCAGTCTGCTCCGGCAAGCCCTAGGGTTTGTTCCGTTGAAGCAGAAGCTCCCGACAAGTTTTGCTCTGGCAAGCTTGCCGGGGAACGTCAAGCTCCAGCAGAGACGCAGATTCTCGCCGTAGAAGCGGACGTTCCCGCAGCAACAGATTTGCCTTGCGCTGAGGAGCAGTCTGCTCCGGCAAGCCCAAGGGTTAGTTCCGTTGAAGCAGAAGCTCCCGGCAAGTTTTGCTCTGGCAAGCTTGCCGGGGAACGTCAAGCTCCGGCAGAGACGCAGATTCTCGCCGTAGAAGCGGATGTTCCCGCAGCAGTAGATCTGCCTTTAGTCCTTGTTGTCGAGCCACAAGCTCCAGCTTGGGCGCAGCAGATTGTCCGTTTCCTTCAGACAGGAGAACTTCCCGAAGAGCAAGAAGAAGTGGAAAGAGTGGCCCGGCAGTCAAGTATGTACCAGTTTGTCGACAACACACTATACAGAAGAAGACTCAACGGTGTGAAATTGAAGTGTATTCACCGGGAAGACGGACAAGAGCTGTTGGCAGAGATACATGGAGGCATATGTGGACACCACATTGGCGCAAGAGCACTTGCCGGCAAAGCATTCCGGCAAGGTTTCTTTTGGCCGACAGCCCTCCAGGATGCAACTGCACAAGTAACCAAGTGTGAAGCGTGCCAGTTCCATTCCAAGCAGATACACCAACCAGCTCAAGCTCTCCAGACGATCCCTTTATCCTGGCCATTTTCGGTCTGGGGGCTCGACATCCTCGGCCCCTTTCCCCGAGCAGTCGGGGGCTTTGAGTACTTGTACGTGGCAATCGACAAGTTCACAAAGTGGCCGGAAGTGGAACCAGTGAGGAAGGTGACAGCACAGTCAGCAGTCAAGTTCTTCAGGTCGATTGTTTGCCGCTTCGGGATCCCTAACAGGATAATCACCGACAATGGTACACAATTCACGAGCCGCACCTTCATGCAGTACGTCCAAGATCTTGGTGCCAAGGTCTGCTTCGCTTCTGTTGCTCACCCGAGAAGCAACGGTCAAGCGGAGAGGGCAAATGCTGAAGTGCTGCGCGGGCTCAAGACCAGGACTTTCGATAGGCTGCACAAGTGCGGAAGAAACTGGATCGAGGAGCTGCCGGTAGTTCTTTGGTCAATCAGGATGACGCCAAATCGAGCCACTGGCCAGACACCTTTCGCTCTAGTCTATGGAGCAGAGGCAGTTCTCCCCACGGAACTCGTATACGGGTCACCTCGAGTGCTCGCTTATGATGAGCTTGAGCAAGAGCAGCTGCGACAAGATGACGCGCTGCTCCTTGAGGAAGACCGTCTTCAGGCTGCTGTGCGAGCTGCTCGCTACCAGCAAGCTTTGCGCTGCTACCATAGCCGCAAAGTTAATGCCATAAGTCTCGAGGAAGGCGACCTTGTTCTTCGGCGTGTTCAGTCCGCCAAGAATTCCAACAAGTTGACGCCGAAGTGGGAAGGCCCTTACCGGGTGAAACGAGTCACTAGGCCTGGCGCTGTCCGCCTTGAGACCGAAGATAGCATTCCGGTGAGCAATTCCTGGAACATTGAGCATCTTCGTAAGTTTTACCCGTAAGGCGCGGTTGCCGGAACCTGTTCTGGCAACCACCTTTTGTACAAGTCTTGCCGCTGTTGCATGTAATCCTTTGTACAAAGCCGGGCGCAGACCCCGTGCATAAGTAAAGCTCGTGTGCTCCGCACATCTTGTCAATTTCATGCTTTCTATTTATTGCATATGTGATCTGACACTTTGTGCATCACCTACTCCCCGGTAAGCAATAACGAGCCGTAAGGCTCCATATCTTTATTTTCTCTTCTTTCTTTTTTCTCAAGGAAAGGAAGGTTCCCTCGCCCACAAGTTTGCCGGGGGGGAAAGGAGAAGATAATGGTATGGACCAGGCGTCGTTCAAGAAAGTTTCGCCTTACCGGGAAGCAAACAATAGAAAAGCTAAGTTGCCAAAGTTTGAGCAATCAGATTTTTTAAATTTTTAAGTTATCTCCCTTGAACGACTGCACTTTGTATGGAAAACCTGTGCGCGGAGGAACCAACTCATAGCTAGTTGCGCCCTTACTTTGTTTCGAGTCTGCTCAACAACTTAAGTGAGCTGCAACTAGTTGCGACAAGGTTTCTTGTCGGTAGCGGCACCGCCAGCAGGCTGCTGACGTCCCGCACTCGGCGCTCGCGGCTCAGGTGCCTGCACCGGCAAGTTCCCTAAAAGCGTAGGGTAAAAAAACATACAAAGGGAGGAATCAAGTAAAGGGAATAACATTGCAATCATTACCGGGAATAGAGTTATATTACAAGATAGCTTGTCGCGGCTCTAACAGATTGTTTTCATAACATGACAAACAGCACCAAGAAAAGAAGAAAGCGGGCGGCCTAGTCTACACGATCGCCCTCGATCCTCTTGATCCCGCTCACCTTGTCCACAATGGGTGTGACAAGGGTCTTGAGCGCCTCCAGATCAGCATCCGGCGGCAGGGTCTTGAGGACGTTGGTGAGGTTGAGGCCCGGATTGCGGAAGGCCACCTTCACCAACACTTTTTAAAGAGCTCCAGCGCAGATCTTGCGTGACTCGTCGGCCAGCTGCTTTGGGATCTTCTCCCGGAGCCGCTGGAGGGCCGTCGCCACGCCTTTGAAGAACAAGATGAGCTTGGCGCTGGGTTGGAGGTTCTCGTCGGAGGGATACCCGAGATCCTCCATCCCCAGCTGCGCCAGCTCCCTGTCAATGCCTGCGGCAACATTCACGAGACTCTCCGTCCAGTGCTCCACAGTCTCCCTGAAAGCATTCTGGGTGGCGGCAGCACTTTCCAGCAGCGCCTTGTCGGCCTTGATCTCCTCCTTCAAGGCCACCTGCTGCTCCTTGGCGCCGTCTAGCATCTTGGTCAAAGTGGTCAGCTTCAACTCAAGATCCACGTTGGAGACCTTGGCGGCGCTGAGCTCTTTGCCCTTCTCCGCGAGATCGGCCTCCAGCTGTGCCACCTTCACCTCCAGCTCCTTCTTGGCGGCCTCGGCGGCTGCGGCAGCATCCTCTGCTTGCTTGAGGGCTCCGCCAAATTTTTCCTCGCGCGTGGCAAGCTCCTCCTCGTGGGTGTCAAGATTGACCTTCCGCTGCGCCAGCTCGCCCTCCTGTGCAGACAGCTTCTCAGCGGCAAGCCGCTGTTGCTCTCTGACTTCAACCTTCTCGAGGAGGAAGGCCTTCTGCGCTTCGGCAAGCTGCTCCCGCTCCTCCGCCAAGGACCGGAGAGCTTCCTGGTGGAGACCCCGGAGCTCCTCCGCGCGCTTCTCGATGTCTGTTCCCGCCTTCGCGACAAGCGCCTCGCGGGATTCTAGCTTGGCTTGCCGCGCACGGTAGAGTGACAACAACTTCCGCAGCAGCCGCTCCTCCTCAGGCTCGTTGCTGCTGCTGCTCGGCGCGTTAACCAGCGTCAGCCCAGCGGAGGCAAGCACCTCCCCGTCGAAGATCTCTCCCTCGACCGGCGCCCTGGAGCTTGACGCCCAGGGGAGGTTGATGAAGACGCCATCGCCGGCCTTCAAGTAGACGCCTGGCTGGGGCTCTTCGGAGCCTGGCGCTGTGGCAGCGGCGGACGGGTCGGCAGTCGGCGTAGCGCCTGGCGCTCCTGCGGCCTCAGGGCCGTCAGTGCGATCGCCAGACCCCTCGCCAGTTGCTGCGGCGGCAGCCTTGGCGGCCTCTGCGCCGGCGGGATCGTCAGCACCGGCTGCTTCTTCGGCAGCAACCTCGGTCTCCATCGGCTCCGTAGCAGATGGGTCTGACAGCCGAAAAAGGGAGAAGAGTCAAGCAAATACCCAAGAAGATCAAAAAAAGAAAAACCCAAGGGAAGTTTTGAAGCGAGAGGAGTACCTGTGCCGGGTCCTGCAGTCGTGGTCTCCGCCGTCGGGGGGCCGCTGGTGTTGTCCCTTGCCGGAGAACTCTCCCTCGCCGGAGACTTCTCCCTTAGTGGAAAGCTCTCCCTTGCCGGAGGACTCTCCCTTGGCTCCTGGTGGGGCTGCTCTGCTCCTACACAAACCAACAGTCAGATATCAGCAAAGACAGAGTATCCATGCGCACCTCACAGCGGAAAGCAAACCATATACTTACACTGGGGGCTGCTCTGGAGAAAAGTTGCCGGGTCCGGCAAGGTTGCCTCGGGCGCACCCCCTGCTGTCGCAGTAGGTTCGTCCTCGATGACGATCACCGGGACCTTGGTTCTCTTCGCTACTCTCTGGGACAGAGTCCTAAAAAGGAACAAGTTCAGAGTAAAGCAAATGAGATACAAGACAAAACAACAAGGATTGAAGAACCACAAGTACAACAAGAGAATCTTACTCTTCTTCTTCCTCGTCGGAGCTGAACACGGAGAAGTCGAAGTTCGGCTCACGTCCGGCGCGAGGAGGCGGAGGAGTAGGTTCCCTTGGCCGCTTGGCGGGAGCAGTGGCGGTGGTCTGAGACGACCCCGCTCCGGCTGCCGCCGCGGCGCGAGAAGCGGCAGGAGCAGAAGCAGTGGTCCAGGAGGGCCCCGCTCCAGTTGTCGTTGCTGCATGAGGCGCTCCCATGGCAACAGTGCTTGCCGCGGTGGAGCGTGTCATGCGGCGCGGCGACTGTTGACTCGCCTGCCGCTCCTCTACGTCGCCGGCCTTGTGGAGACGCCTTCTTGGTGGGGATGGAGGCTCTGCTTGCGGCGAGCTGCCAGAAGATGAGGAGGAAGAGGAGTTGATTTCCAGCGAGCCGCTCGTATCCTTGGCGGGCTCGCTCGACTCGACGCCATGCCCGGCAAGCCCTTTCTGCCCGGCAAGCTCTTTCTCGCCGGCGGGCTCCCCTCGCTCGGCACGGCTTGCCGCCTCTGCTGCATCTGCCTCCTCCATGGTGAATCCAAATTCGCCCGCGGCTGCGGCTGCCGCCGCCTCTTCCAGCCTAGTGGCAATGCGTGTCATCTCCGCATCGGTGGTGTCGCGGGTGAGGCTATCCTTTTCGTCGGAGCGGATCGGCACTTCTACCAAGCCATCGAAGAACTCCTGCACAACGTCGTCCACAGGCTCTTGCCAAGTTGGGACAATTCCATGCGAGTCGCACAGCGGCATCATTGCACGGATGCGGTCGAGCACGGAGTTGTTGCACAGCGGAACGATGCCCCCCGGAAACCTGAACACTTCGGGGTGTTGGGGGTCATACTTGAACAGCTCCTAGAGCATCGCGTTGAGCTCGAGAACAGTGAAGTTGAAGTTGAGGCCCGGCCGCAGCCTCATGATATCCGCCGCGTTCTTGAACTCCCAGGCAGGTCTCCCCCATTCCTGCAGGGGGGCGATGCGGCGGCGAAGAAAATCTGCGCCAACAGCGCCCATAGTGAGCCCGGCAAGCCTGAGGCGCAGGATCTGGGTGACAGCAATCTTCAGCCTGTCGTCTTTCGGGGCCACGTCACTCCAATCGCTGCCGCGTGCTACTGGGGTTTGGCGCCGGGTGGTGAATGGCTGCGGTTTCTCCTCGTCAATCCAGCACCAGTCTGCTCTCCACTCCTCCCACTTGCCGCGGAATTCTCCCTCCAGATAAGTTTCCTTCTTGCCGGCCCTCGAGATCCAGGCGATTCCGCCGGATAAAGGCTCTCCTCTCTCTACTCGGGGTATAAAGAAGTGGCGGAAAAGGGCTACATTGGGATGGACTCCGACAAAGTTTTCGCAGAGATATGCGAAAACTGCCATGGTCAGAACGGCATTGGGGGTGAAGTCAAGGAGGTGGAATCCGTAGGTGTTCATGATATCGCAGAAGAACTCAGAGAAAGGCGGGCAAAGCCCGCAGTAGAAGAACAAGGCAAAGAATGGATATCCGTTTGGAGCCGTCTTCCAAGCGGCGGCGGGAAGTACCTTCGTGCGCGGGTGTGCTCGCGTCTCCGTCGACCAGAAGAGGTAGTAGTTCTCCATCAGCTCCCTCGCGGCGAGCTTGGGGGGGAAGACTGCCCGCTCCTTTCGCAGCGCCGCAAGCCGCTGCGCCTCGGTCGACTTCACAACCTTCCCCTTGTCGGCTTTCGGAGCCATGGCGGAAGTGGTGGAGGAGGTCGACGGCGTCGGTGGTGCTGGTGGTGATGGGGGGCGGGGCGCTGCTCTCTTTTAGATTCGGGAAGACGAGGGAGCGGCGGAGATTTCCGAGATTGAAGCAGCAACCGGCAAATGGGCGAACTACCCCTGTTTCCCCTGCTTATAAAGAGGGAGAGGGCGGACGTTTCGCATTTCCGAATAAAGAAACCACCCACGATCTCTCCCACGATGCCGCATTCAACGCGTGCCGTTCGGGGAGGGCGTGGTGGATACGGGGACAGATACGGCGTAACCTAGGCCGCGCGTGCCCGTGCCCTGTTTTGGGCCTGGCCCAACAGCGCTCGGCACCGTGTATGGCCCGGGCCCGGGGGCTCCTGTCGGTGTACTAGAGTAGGGGTACCTTAGTATCCCGAACTTGTGCACGGGCAGTCGCAGCATCCCGCGGCAAGGCTTGCCGGGTGACCGCCAAGGTCCTCCGTGGTTCCTTTGGAGCCATTCAAGAACAAAGTATCCAAGCCAAGGAGACAATACCCCGGCAAGAGGAGCTTGCAAGGAAGGCCAACCAAGGCAAGACGCTTAAGGAGACAAGACCCCGGTAAGAGGAGCTTGCCGGGAAGGCCAACCAAGGCATCTCAAGGAACTTGTCGCGACGCGCCACGCGTCCCGGCAAGGCCCGGTGAGCGACAAGCTCCCAGACGCGACAAGACAACGACCGCGGCAAGGCGCTTGCCGCGGCAAGCCACCACTCTGTGCCCGCGCTCCAGCACATCCACCAACGTGTCGCCCTGGGACCCTTCCAGGCGTACGTGGCGGGAGGCTGTGCAGCCAGGGGTGCACGGTGGCAAGTGGCGCTGACAAGATTGCCATCGTGGCAAGCGGTGGCGTCCCTGACGGTCCCTTTTACACTATTTAGACGACGCAGACGGGCATTTAATGCCCTTGTCCCCTACCGTCAGGGTTAGGTATGATACACTATAGCAGGTAGCTGTACCTACCGCAGCACCTTTCCATTTTTACCCTTGTCTACGTTGCCACCTGTCGGTGACCCCTTGAGCATATAAAAGGAGGCCCATGCGCAACGTAGAGGGGGTGAGCGGGTTCAGAAGAAAAGAACACTCACGCTCGGTCTCGTTAGCTGCTGGTGTGTACTGTAGCACTCCGCGCTCCCGAGCAAGAACTCAATACAAACGACAAAGCAGGAGTAGGGTTTTACGCATCCGTGCGGCTCGAACCTGGGTAAACCGCTCGTGTGCTTCGCCTCGATCCGCTCTTCGTGCGACCTCCGCCCCCGCCGAATCGAAAGGGACTCGGCCCGCCGGTCCCATAGGTGCTCGTGGATCAGAACCCCGGCAGACACATATCTGTAACAGAAGTAATTGAGTAAGGGCTTGTTTGAATTTGAGGATTCTAACAATGCATGGATAGGAAATAGACAGGAATAGGATAGGAATGCACGTGCAAAACAGAGAATTTAAAAACACAGGATTTCTGCCAATCTGGGTGTTTGATTCACAACAATTGGAAGATCACAGGATGCAAAAAAGCATGGTGAGATTAAGTCAAACCACAAGAAAATGTACGGTTATAATGCTATTATGCTACTATCTCTTAGTCTTGTGCTTGATGAATAGGAATATGAAAAGGAGGAGAAGTGGAACTTAGAATTCCTATGGTTTTTCTTTCAAGGAGACACTAAAGGAACAAATCCTACAGTTTTCCTTTGCTCCATTCCTTTTCACCAAATTCATGAAAAGTAGTACCATAGGAAACTTTCCAATTCCGATGTTTTTCATTCACTTTTCCTTTCAAGCACTGGTGATTCTAGTAGGCAGGCTTGAGCAAGGAAAATCCTACACTAAAAAATTGTTTTTGTGCTACTTCTATTACTTTGGACCCAGGCCACTGCCATACTAGCTCAACTCCCAGGCCCATTGACAAATGCGCAGCTCAAACGCGCAGAGATAAATAATGATGGCGTTCAAGAGAGTCCATCACGGATAGCTAAGTTGCCTGGTACCTCACTGCTTGTCATATAGTAGGATAAAATAATTGTATTTCCCGTTACTACGAGTGCTCAGTGGACAATATATATAACATGTAGAGTAAAAAAGACATGCAACATGTGTACAACCTCTTTGGCGAAGCCATGTCGATCTCAGCGTGATTGGGTTGGCCGGTGAGGATGCTCCGGCTGACTTGGCTGTCGGAGGAGGGGAAGAAGATCTTAGGCGTCTGGAGATGGAGCCCGAGGTACTGCTCCGCTGTGATGGAGGGTTACGTCGTTGGATCAGCTCCGGTGAGTTGTACGACGCCGAGGCTGAAGAAGGACAAGAGAGACAACGAACAATGTTAACCTGAGTGGAATTCTAATAGCATCTCCAATACATGACGTAAAATACATAAACACAAAGTGCTAGATGTAAAATACATCAGCCGCTCATCTCTGAACTTAACTGTCGAAACTGAATTTAACTGTCGAAACTGAACTTAACTATCGAAACTGAACTTAACTGTCGAAACTGAATTTTGCTGTCGAAACTGAACGCACTAGCCAGGTGAGGCTACACGTCGGTCGACTGACTTATTCATCTCTGGTCAGTCGATTTTGCAGCCGTTGGATATGAAATCAAGGGCCTGTGGTTCATCCTCAACCTCCACCCCCCTGAGCCGGCCAAACAGCAGCCCCCCGCTGCCCACGGCCGGCGGTGCGCCGCCCCGCCCGCCACGAAAACACTCCCCACCGTTGGTCCGCCGCCGCCCCGGCCATCCCTCAAGGCCCCCCCGTGCCGAGCTTTTTCTCCGGCGATCCCCACGCCACCGCCCCGCCAACGCCGCGCCACCGCCGGCGACCACCGCCCCCATCCTGAACCCTAATATAGATAGTGGGGTACCTCTCCAGCGAGCCCCCCTCCCCGCTGCGGCTGGTTCTTCCTTCACCCCAGCGGTATCGGAGTGAAGTGTAGCTAAATCGGAGCAGCATCGCAAGCAAGAGCAAGAGCGAGAGCAGCAACGCGAGCAAGAGCAATAGGAAGAGCAGACCAGGAAGGGGACTAAGAGCAAGAGCAGAGCAGCAGCGCGAGCGAGAGCTAAAGCAGCAGTAGGTCCTACTGATGTGGGCATCTCCACCGAGGGAGCGACGCCGTGGAGGAAGTAGCCGGCGACTCCGCCGTGGATGGAGCCGCACCGTGTCGGCTCGGGACCGAGCGCCGGCAGCACCGTGAGATCGAATCAAGAAGAAAATGCGGCGATTAGTGTACAACCTCTTTGGTGGCGCCGATTAGGCCGTAGCTTCATCCGAGGAAACGGTGATGATGATGCTCTTCCGGTGGTGCAGGTGAAGACGGCGGTGTGGGAATGGAGGTGGCGCGAAAGACGAGGGGAACGTCGGGGCAGCTCCTTGGAGGTGGAGGACGGTGTGGCTGAACCGGCGGGACGATGAGATCGACGACGGATCCTCATTCGGTACGGTGGATGAGGCACGTCGAGGTGTTGTTGTGGACGACGTCGTCGGGGAAGAGGCTCCGGCTGGGTGGCGGACGGAGCAGGGTGTGGGGTTTCGTCGCGGGTTTTCGCGGCCTCAGTGTACGATTGGGTGGGAAGATGGGATGGCAGTGGGAAACCATGGGTTAGAGACACGTTTGTCCGAAATGTGGGGTAAGTTACGAAAGTACCCCCACCGATTTGAGGCGGTTCTTTCGGTTCAGGGGTACCACGGGCATTTCGCGTGTCGGGATTTCACAGGAGGTGAGAGTTTTCGCGCGCGTTGTAATTTCGGAATAGCAAGGCGCGGGTTGAGGTGGAGGTAGTTGTCGGAGCACAAAGAGACAAAGATATATCTTAAATATTTCGGGCTAACAAGGCGCGGGTTGAAGAGGCGGGAGTTTCCCAGCACGATAGACAGAGATGCTAGCTTGAATTTTCGGCATAACAAGGCGCGGCTTGAAATTTCGGAAGAACAAGCTTAACGTGTACCCAAAAAAAGACAATTTGCACCTCAACACGCACAACACACACACAAACACCATTTAGACTATAGTAAGGTACACGTGCATTGCACGCATGAGATTTGGCAACCAAATTATGAATAAATACCACATTATAGCATGCAAGATTTGAGTCATATATGCATGATGTAGATGTTCGTTTAATTCTTATAGTTTATTTCATTCAAAATCATCTAGTTTTTATAAGAAAGCTAATCTATTTTAAGATTCATGGAATTGTGCGTCATAAGACATAAAGTAAAAACAAAGAATGGCAAATCATGTATAAAAACATTTGGGCAATTCTGATATGGAAGATTCTAGAACAAATAAGAAGTGCTTGTGTTTTGATGTTTGTGCATTATGCTTAAGTTCAACCATGGAGTCTTCTAGATTATACATGTGGCAAAATCTGGTGGAATCTAGATGATATCCAACGGCCAGTAGAGCTCAAATTTGCCATCTTTGGACCATCGCATTCGCCTCATCCAATGACCATCTTTCAAAGTTAAAGTTACCCGCACACAATATAAAAAATATATAAAATATAATATATATATATATATAGGGGTATAGATATAGATATGTGATGCAAAAGCCGCCCATCATCTCCAATTAGAATAGTGTGTCCATGCACGGATGCGACGTGGCCAAATGATGTCTGTCATCGGTTTCTCAAATTCAAATCAGTCTGACCTTGTTCAATGTGTATACATTACAACATGCTCATTTCCAAACCACACCGCGCAGATCTCCGTTATATTCATGCATGCATGGGTTTCAAACATCAGGATCTCTTATTCAAATATTTGAATTCAACTTTACATTGATTGTGACCTCACCTATTCAGCTATTCTTTTACACCCACACAGTAGTCTTCTCTTTATAATTGTACCACTAACCTTCTCTCGTGCATGCATGCACACACACTACCAGTCGGCATTATCCATCGCACGCATGCAATCTTTTTCTTCACGTCGGTCTCCCATGAAGGCACACACCAACACACATCCCCCTCTCCATCATATCGGGCATTCTTTATCTCTCACGCGTGCATGCGCAACGATCGATGTTCCTCTATGTATGGGTGTATATAGCTAGGTCTTTCATAGTTTTCCACACAAACCAATCAATCGATATATCCAGTGAGGTCTCACCCTCTTTCCCACGTCCACATCGATCAGTCTATACCTCTCTATATAGGATTAACATATATAGCTAATACACCCACATTAATTATGTATCCAACGTCCCCTCTCATCATCCATGCCTTCCGCTTCATCTCTCAGACGCGTCCACAATGGCGAAGACAGGGGCACTAAGGGCCCTGCCCCCTCCCCCCTAACATCACTATATATCAAGGCTAATATGAATGTGATCATTAGACAACTGCTACTAAAAATGGTTTAAGTTCATGAATTGACCCTCCTCGTAAAGGATTAGCAATGCTTGGCCCCCTAGCTCATTTATTTTTCATGGCTCCGCCACAGCGCGCATCAGCGCACGTGTTCGCCCTCTCTCTCTAAATATCAATCTCGCACTTGTGCATTCCTTCATAGTCTCCCTCCGCTCGGCCCCTCGCACCATCTTCTAGCCCCCCACCGGATTTTGCCACATGTACAATCTAGCAGACTCCATGGTTGAACTTAAGCATAATGCACAAACCTCAAAACAACAGTGGTTCTCTTTTGTTCTAGAATCTTCCGTATCATAACTGCCCAAACTTTTTTCTAGTTGAATTGCCATTATTTGTTTTTACTTTATGCTTTACAACGCACAATTCCATGAATCATAAAATAGATTAAGGGATTCTTTGATTCAAAGGATTCTCAAAGGAATTTTGGAGGATTCTAATCATTAGGAATTTTTCCTATCTTGGTTGTTTGATTCGTAGGATTGTAAACCATAGGAATTTTTCCATATGATTCATTTGCACTAGATTTCATAGGAAACATCCCATCCACTCAAACCTCTTTGAAAGAATTTTGCGTTTTTTCTATGCACAATCAAACACTCGTACAATCCTGTAGGATTCAAGACGACATTCCACTATAATCCCATGTTTTTCCTATTCCCGCATTCTTAGCTTTTTATAAAAACTAATTGATTTTGAATGAGATGAACTATAAGAATTAAATGAAGGGCTACATCAGGCATATATGACTCAGAGCTTACATGCTATAGTGTGGTATTTATTCATAATTTGGTTGCAAAATCTAATGCGTGCAATGTACGTGTACCTTACTAGTACTTCTAGTATGTGCAAAACACGTAAATTAGAATACCAATGGCACGCTACACAGTGTCTCTCTTACAGTTAATGAAGCCATGGCACATGTGTAGGCGTTGTCGCGACCTCCTTGCGTGGATTGATCACAGTGACATGCTGCTGGTTCCAGAAGAATGTACTCGTCCTCCCTGAGCCATACTGGCGGTACATGCACGAAGCAAAGATGTGCACGCACGCCATGCACGCACTCATTCCTCGCACGCACACGTGGGTACACGGGCGGATGCAATTTTGTACCAAGATCCACCCCATGTGATAATTTGACGCGTGTAAAGTCGTTCACTTCATTGATGGTCAATTAATACAGCGCGTGCAAATTGAGTGGACATGAGGGCGGAAGAAAGAAATTATTACTCCACTGCACGCATGCGAGTAGTTAAATCATGGGTTGCTAGTAGTACTTCCATTGGTCTCCTTCGTATTTTGTGTCAATTTTTGATAGTAACATAATATTTACGCATTTGAGCAGTGTAGTAGTACTTGAAATTTTTATGTTCCGCTAAACTCATCGGGAGCCGTTTCGGGCCTCGAAACCAAAGCCATCAATTAATCTTTACCTTGTTCCCATCACATTCGAAAGCCTGCTCACACCTACTAGTAGTACGTACCAAACCTAAACATGTTCCCACTATGCAAGTATTAGTACTAGTGCTAGTACTTGGGTTATAAAAAGGGGAACTACCTAACCGAAAATCACTCTACCTTTCATCCTCATAAGTGCTTCTTCTTCGTCCGTCGTTGCCATGGTCGGTGAGCAGAGCTCTAGGTCGACAACTACTCATAACAAGGGAGCAGCAACCAAGGCTGTGGAAAAAAGAGAGGGCTCGCCGCCACGCAGAGACCTCGAAAGATCTCTCACGAGCAGGCGATGGCTCCCAGGAGCGCCCTAGCCGCGGAGGCGAACATGCCGAGCCGGCGGAGCTGGAGTCGTTATCCCTCGACGACATACCCGATCAGCTCAATAAGCAGAAGGAGTTCATACAAGGCTTGATGGAGTTGCTGAAGGGGAGCCTCGACGACATGCCCACTGAGCTCAATCAGCAAGGGGAGTTGACCGCCGGCTTGGTGATGCTGCTGAAGGAGAGCATTGCCTCGGCGAAGAAGGCGACCGGTGAAATCCTGCGACTTTAGGAGGACAATGCAAAGCTCTGCCACGAGATCGACCTATTGAAGGAGAAGAACGCCGGCTGGAAGAAGCTACATGAGAATAGTAGTTCATCGATGAAGATGTTGCAGGCCCTCGCCATGGAACAGAAGGAAGAGTTGGCGAAGCTCCACATCGAGCACTCGGCTGCTGTCAAGGTACGTAATATGGCCGTGGAACAGATGATGAAGGCTCGCATCAAGAAATGCCGCGTCATGGACACAATGATGAAGATGGAGGAGGATACGCGCAAGGAGATGGAGGTCGTGGAGGTGATGAAGAAGCAGTTACGACTCCGCGGCGAATTACATCATTTGGGGTGATAATCTTCCTTCTTCTTTTGCTCCTGTGTTTCATCTTTTGCTTCGGGTGTTTCGCCGCACTTGTCACGTTCTATGCGAGGCATGAATAGAACAATGTTTTTAAGGGAATGAATAGAACAATGCTAACAATGAGATGACTAGCAAGTTAGATCATTTTTTATCGTCATATGGCACTGGGCTGCCGTGTTTCGTGCTCCGCTATCGCAGTACTACTCCAGTGGAAAACTTGAGTATACCGCACAGTTCTTTGCTCCTCCTCGATCAGGTCGTCCGCGCATTTATACGAGTAGTCAAATCACAAGGCCCCACCTTCCAGCAGTAATGAGCCGTCAAATCACAAAGGCCCTCGCCTCTCGTGAAACCGACCAAGCTAGACTGCCCCGCCCTCTAGCCTTTTAAAAAATGTATACTTTTGTACAGTAGTAGTATCGATGGATTGCGCCATGGAGCAAAACTTGAAATTAAAAAAAAAGGTGGTACATATAGAGAGCGCTCGTCGCCAAATTATGCATATAGTACTATTAAAAAGGCTAGTCACAATAATGGTGTCCAGCACAACCCACCCCTCAAATAAAACTAAGAGGGTGCTTGGATACGTTTTAGTCCCATGACTAAAAGTAGTGGGACTAAAACATGCTAGCCTCACCCATGCTTGGATCCAAATACTAAAAAGGCTAAAATCAAGTTAATGAGCATTTATTATCCTCCAAACCCTCCAATCCAGAACTCGCCTGTGTTAAAGGAGAGGAGTTAAATGAGTAGAGAGAGGACTAATCCACATTTTAGTAGGGGTACCCCTGACTAAAAGAATTTAGTCTCAAGACTAGTTTTAGCCCCTCTTTAGTCAGGGGTGCTTGGAACTTTAGCCTCTTAAAGAGACTATTTTTAGTCAGACTAAAATAAGTCCCTTGGATCCAAGCACCCTCTAAGAATCCTGGAATTCTTTGACAAAACTAAGCACCCTGAAATTCTTTGACAACTAAACTGCTGGCTATATGATGTTGGCCATATATATTGTACGTATATAATGTGAAGAAACGAGTGGTAGTACTATACCAACTAAAAGATGAAATGTAAGAAATACTAGTATGTACGTACTGAAGAGTTAAAGTAACGAGAAGAAACATAACATAGTTCTGCTGGGGGCTCAGCACAACACACCCCTCAAATTAAATTAAGCACACCTGAAATTAAACTTTGCAACTATTCCGGTAGACACTGCATTAGAACCACCATGAGCAACGACACTGCCACCTTACTCGGAGTCCTTGTCCACGTCCTTGACTTCGTCCTTGTCCCTCTTCCTCTTGGCCGATACTTCTTTGCTTGAACCGCACACTTGGTTGTTGCTCTTCATCCAACCCTTGTAGATATTGAAGCAAAGGTAGCCATCCATTGCAGCGTAGTGGATGTGGTCTATATCTAGTACATTCCACTGCCATGCATGATGATGAAACGTGTATGGAGGTTTCTCCAGTTTACCGTACGAAGGATGAACCATGGCTCCTGCCAGGGTCAGCATTGAAGGCTGACGAGCGGACACCAGCCGATTCTTCTCGAGGTCAAAGGTGTTGCCTACAATGAGGCCTATCCGATGCAGGACTTCGTTGTCGCTACCAAAGTCTATAGTAACGAATTTGACTAGGTTGCTCTCGAGAAAGTCCTTAAAATCCTGGCACTCAACGTCGGCATGGCATATGTGGTAGACCAAGCATAAGTCATGCACGCAAACCTGGATCACGGCGGGCTTCTTCCTCTCTTCGTCCTTTAGATCCTTCTCTCGTCCCAGGACTATGGTGTACTCAACATCTAGCCCAGTGACCCACTCATCATCTTATTCTTCGAACATGCATCTGAAGCGAGAAAGGCATCCTTTCACCGTCGCGGAAGAGCGGGTGTAGATGACGTCGAACTCATCACCGGTGATGGTTCTAACCTTATACTCACCACCGATCGTGGAGATTTGGGACGCCATGGATTTGGGAGGAGGGTTAGGATTAGTGGAACTGCCATAATGTGAATGGACGGGACGACTAGGAGCGAACCGTCGTAGTATTGAAGGACGTGCGGGGATGAGTAGGAGCGAACTGCCAGCGTGCGAACGGCAGGGTAGTGGCTTTCCATTCTCCCATGATATGGGCTTCCGAGAGCCCTTGGATCTGAGATCGAATGGTTGCATGGCGTGATTCTAGACCTATGGGTGAATATCCTATCCTGGAGGGTTATTCTGCAAATTTTCAACAACTTAGCATGCGACCGTTTGATCTCAGATCCAAGGGCTGCCAGCAGCCCGTATCATGGTTACACCTACCACGACCGTCGTGTCGCTCGCGCGGTCGCGCCCTTGGAGATTTAACACGGTGCGTTAGGCTATCTGATGTTGGCATGTCATACATAGTCATCACTTAGTCACTCATACTACAACAAGGTTGGCTATAAGTGTATTTTTTTACTCCTCTCTATCTCTTTCTTCGTACTCAAGGAAGAAACAGTGCTAAGCGCGTGTATTTATTGCATTTGCCAAGGAGTGACCTCTTCCAATGAAATGGTGTTGCTAAGTTTGCTTCATTTAATTAGCTATAGACTCAAAATTGTCTTTTCACCTAGGTACACGCGCTTAGCACCGTTTCTTCCTTGGGTCACCAAACTAGTCTCTCTCTTCTTGATTAACTTGCCACATCAGACTTTATGCTTATGTGGCAAGCTTAAGCACCTGTAGGAGCAAGTAAAAGTAAGTACAATAGTGCGCTTTACATGGCATTTTTGCATATGTGGAGCAAAGAGAGGCAAGGAAAAAGTGGATAAGTGGGCTCTCATGCAAGAGCCAGCCTCTACTACATGGTGGAGCATTGGGAGAGGCACCTGTATGGAGGTGGTCAGGAATCTGGGAGACTCACGCCGGTCGTAGCGCCGCAGTTAAAATGATAATGGCAAGTCAAATCACGGGCCCCCACCTGTCCAGCAGTAACTCGCTGTCAAATCACACAGCCCTACGTTTGCAGCAGCCTACTCCCTCGTCTTCTCGCGTCTCTGTCAAACTGACTAGGCGGAACTGCCCCGCCGCCTACCGCGCAGGAAAAGCCCCGCCCTCGACTTTTAAATAGTATACAGTATACTAATTTTGTATCCATGGATTGCGCCCGCGCCATGGAGCAAAGCATCTAGAAAACGGAGGAGATACAGTGGTCTTGCAATAGAGAAGAGGGAGAGGCGAGACGGTGGTTTTGGAATGGAGATGATGGAGAGGAGAGGAGGTGGTTTTGCAATGGAGAAGAGGGAGATGAGCATGTGGCAGCGATTTAGGATTGGATGAGAGGGCCGGCGCGCTCTAACTGGATCAAAATCAAAATCAATTTGGTGACATGCATTCACATTTTGCTTGTCAAATACAGTACATGGTCAAACTTTGACCCAAAATACGAGAAACAACAAAAAAATTCTTCCAAGACCAGCGCCCCTCTTCCTCTCTTCTCCTCTTAAACCACCGCCGCTCCTCTCCTGTTCCAATCTAAATGCAGCACCGCTCCTCTCCTCTTCCATTTCAAAACCATCGCCCCTCCTCTCCTGTTCCAGTCCAAAACCAGCGTCACTCCTCTCCCATTCTAATCCAAAACCAGCGCTGCTCCTCTCCTCTTCCATTCAAAAACCACCGCCGGCGAGTGAAGGTGCTGTGGAGAAGTAGATCGATGGAGGAGTACAATCGATACGCGAGGATCGCAGACGGCGACCCTGTGAAGCTAGCTAGGATGTTGGAGATACAGTCTTGGTTTGACAACAAGGACCAACTAGCGGCGACGGCGACATCCATGGCCAAATATCTGCAACAGAGCGAAAAGGCGGCGATACTCCCGGAGGGAGTCGTGCCGGAGTACATAGAGCTGCTCCTCTGGGCCATGGAGCAAACAGATTCACTGAATTCGATCGTGAGGGAGCGGTGGTGGGAGTATCGATCCTAGATGGAGAATCCACCAGAGATTGAAGGATCGAGCATCTACAGGGTGTTTTTGTGAGGGTGTCCTGCCAGAGCGAGTCGGTGGAGTCTTCGTCGACCGAACCCAACTGCAAGAGGAGAAAAGCAGTTGGCCCGATGATGCTTCCCCGCCATTGTCTCCCTCGCCGTTCACATTGTCTCACGGGGCGGCTGTCTGCCGTCGAGGAATAGGAGGGGGCTGCCCCCCAGCCCAATAGTCGGGCAGGTTGTGAATTGTCAGGAGGAGCTTAGGGTTGTCAGTATTTGCAGGTTGTGAATTGTGTTTTGTGTTGTGTATTTTGGGAGTACTTTCATATATGAATGTCTTTTGAATTTCAGATTTGCAATATTGAGCATATGGAGTATTTTATGAATTGTAGATATCTATTTTTAGCACTTAAAAAATGTAGTTTCATAGGAGTATAAAAGTGCAGACAATGTGATTGTCAGAGAAGAAACTGCAAGTTTCAGTTTCAGATAAGAAACTGCAACTTTCAGAGGCAGAGCATTTATATTAACACGGCCTTTTCAAACAGGGTTAACATCATGTTGGAAGTTTTATTCATGGTCGAAAATGGAACTACCAGCCAGTTAACATTATGCTGATCAACATTCATGCATAGCACATCTTCATATGATGCACAGTCAAAATGCCCACACAATGTCGAGTGTGTGAAACACAGAGAAAACGAGGGATGAAGTTTTGGCAAGTGTTGGATGTGGTTTTGGGCTGCCCCGTCTAGGCTTTCATTTTTAACATGCGCAGCCCACGTCCTCGGATGGGAGGTCCATAGGCCTGTTTGTATTTTCTTAGGGCCGTCATGTATCGACCGGCCTATGGACCTCCCATCCGAGGTTTTATTTTTGGCAGCCCAATTTATGTATTTTTTTGAAGAAAACACAGAGGTCTGTTCTATTTTTATATAAGAATAGGAACGCCAGGTCCAACTTATGTTTCCCTTCTAACTATATTGTATATATTTAAATTATTCTATATGTTGACTGTTTAGTTCACATAATTGGCAAATAGATGACCGCTCTCGCGATCCCCTTCGCCCCCACCACCACCTTCACCCTCGCCGCCGCCCCCGCCACTACCTCCACCCTTGCTGCCGCCATAGATCTCGCGGCCACCCCTCGCCTCCTGACTCCGGGCATGCCTGCCCCCCTCAGTAAGTCCGCTCGCGCGCCCCATGGAGTCGCCGGCCATATCCACGGGGGAATGGCTAGAAGATAGGCAGATGTACAAGATGCATCTCCGACATGTCTACAAAGCCTTCCCGCGGATGCTCCAGCCGCTCGACTCTGTTGCGCCGGTGGTGCTGCGGGAGACTCGAGGGAGGAGATGGAGGGAGCGGGCGATGCAGATCCGCGACGACGCTCTCTCCTGGACCCAGTGCACGCGCGAATGAAGGGAAGCAGAGGAGGAAGCTGCGAGGGAGGAAGCTAAGGAGGGACCAAATCCGTTCTCTCACTCGCGCAGGTATGCTCGGATGTGCAAGGATCATGTGGATTGGGAGCTGCTATATCTAGCCCTGCGAATCTACTTCGAAGGAGATTTCTTGGAGAAGCACAGGATGCCCCACCCCAGTGAGCCACTGATTGCGTTCGTTCGATGGGCGAAAGGAGAAGTGAATTCAGGAGATCCACGACATGCTGCGAGATGGGAATGCTTGACTGGACTCCTGCCCACCAGCACGCCACCGGAGCCGGAGCAGGTGGATCCCCTACCTTACCTCTCCCCCAAACCTGCAAAAGATTGAAATTAGGCTTGCAATCTGCTTCAATTGAGTTGTCTGGTGGTTATTTCTGCTTCCTGAGAGACAACATCTGGCTGGAGGATGAGAAGGTACCAGGAACTCCGATGAATTTCCCCTATCACAATGGGGGGAGCGCCGGTTGGGCAGTGGTATGGCCCACCTCCGCCCCAAATGGGGGCATAATCTGGGCAGGCTCCTGTAATTGCCCGAGATCAATCTGCTGGTGGTTCTGACTCTAAGATCAGTGGGAAATCTCAAGGCAAGAATCAGCAAAAGAAGAGACGGGACATCTAGAAAACTGCTCCTGCCCCTACTTCGGGCCTTATGGCATAATTTGAGGTGATCTGCTACAAATGTGGGGAACCAGGGCATCATTTGGATAAATGTGTCAAGCCCAAGAGTTGTTTTATCTGCAAAATGGTTACCCATAAAGTTGAGAATTGCCCTGTCAGAAGGAAAACTCACAGTTCTGCTAGATATGTTGGAAGTGCTGCTCCAGGATTATGTCCACCATTGACAGAATTTTCTGTGACACAGAATTAGATAGTTTTTCCTCTTTCTAGTTGTAGAGCTCTGCCCAGATGTGGTAGTGATCACACTTCTTTGCTCTGGGACTCTGATCTTGACCAAACTCCAAAGAGCAATAGTTTTAAATTTGAAAAGTGGTGGTTGCTTAGAGAAGATTTTACTGAGCTAGTTAGGAAAATCTAGAATGAGCCTACTGGGAGCAGCTGCCCCCTAGAAAATTGGCAGATCAAAATTAGGAGATTTAAAGAACTACCAAAGGGTGGAACTCCAATGAGGAAGCTAATCTTAGAAGATACAAAAGGCTTCTCCTTCTTGAGTTTGATTCTCTAGATATTAAGGTAGAAACCACTGACCTCTCTGAGGCTGAGACTAATAGATTAAACTTTGTCCATGGAGAGCTTAAGAAAATTTGGCTTCAAGAAGAAATCAAAGCCAAACAAAGGTCTAGAGATAGGAACATTAAGGAGGGTGATAGAAATACTGCTTACTTCCATGCAGTAGCTAACCAGAGGAGGAAAACCCTCATTCACTCCCTTGATGGCCCTAATGGCCCTGTTACTGAGGTAGATGAGATGCGGAAAGTGGCTAGTGACTTCTATAAAGACCTGTTTAAGAAAGAAAACCCTTCTACATCTCTACAAAACAATTTTTTCTCTGCTTCTGAAAAAGTATCTCATGCTGAAAATGAGCTGCTAGAAGCCCCTTTTTCAGAGACAGAGGTGAAGGAAGTCATTTTTAGCTCTTATCCTGATGGGGCTCCTGGTCCTGATGGGATTCCCTTCTTGTTTTACCAGCATTTTTAGGACTTGGTGAAAAATGATCTCTTAGATCTTTTCCAAGCCTTTCATAAAGGAGAGTTGGATCCAGCAACTTACTAATGAGGGTCTGTTGGGGTCAAGTTAAATAACTGTGAAAGTGTTTTTTTCCTTGCTTGTAAAGGCCTTAAGCAAGGTGACCCCATCTCCCCGCTTTTGTTTAATTTAGTAGTGGATGTTCTTACTAAAATGTTGAGCAAAGCTGCTGATCATAGTCTGTTTGCAGGGCTCTGTCCTAAGGTCTGCCCTGGTGGCATCATCTGCGTTCAATATGCAGATGATACCATCCTTTTCTTAGACAATGACTCCACACATGCTAGCAATCTGAAAACTGTTCTAACCTGGTTTGAACAAGTCTCAGGTATGAGAATCAACTACTCTAAAAGTGAACTCATCCCTATCAACATGGATGATCAGGAGTTAGCTGACTTCCTCTCTATTCTAGTCTGTAATAAAGGTAACTTCCCCATTAAGTATCTAGGTATCCCTCTCCACTATGATAAACTGAGGAGAGAGGATATCCAACCCCTTCTGGATAAAATCATTAAAAGGATTGCTGGGTGGAGGGGCAAACTTCTCTGTGACAGAGGTAGATTGATCCTCATACAAGCTTGTTTGGCTAGCATTCCAGTGTATCTCCTCTCCTTCTTCAAGTTCCCTAAATGGGCAGTGAACCTCATCAATTCTCAGATGTCTCATTGCTTGTGGAATGATTTTGAGGGAAATAGGAAGCTACACCTTGCTAATTGGGCCCTAGTCTCTATGAAAAAAGATTTTGGAGGCCTAGGCATGCCTAACCTCCAAGAAATTAACATCTGTCTTCTAGGGTCTTGGATTAAAAGATTCTATGAGGAAGACCTGAAACCCTGGAAGCTTCTTATTGCCCGTAAATACCTAGGAAATAAACCTAATATTTTTGTCCCTTCCTCCAACCCTAAGACCTCTAGATTCTGGAAAGGATTAAAATCTATTATGCATGCTATGAAATTTGGCTACAGATGGAACATAAGGGATGGGAGCAGAACCAGGTTCTGGGAAGATACTTGGTTTGACACATCCCCGCTAGCAGTCCAATTTTGGCCTATTTACTCTATCCGCAATGAGCTTAACAAAAGTGTCAATGAAGTTTGGGATGGTCAATGCCTAAAACTCTCTTTTAGAAGGAACTTTAGTGATAGTCTCATGGAACAATGGTTCCAGTTGGAGGAAATTGCCAAAAGCATTACCTTTACTGCCGAGCCGAATGCCCTGATTTGGCAGCTGGACAATAAGGGGAAGTATTCCTCCAGCTCCATCTATCATGTTATCAACTTTAGAGGGGTTCAACCCGTGTTTGTCCCTGTTGTCTGGAAATTGAGAGTTCCCCTAAAATTCATGTATTTCTCTGGCTTCTCTCCAAAAACAAATTGATGACTAGGGATAACCTTAGGAAGAGACACATCATCAAACCCCTTGATTGTGTTTACTGCTTGGAACAAGAGTCTTGTTCTCACCTATTTTTTGAATGTATAGTTGCTAAACATATCTGGGCCCACATTGAGGAATATTTCTCTAGTCAGATTGGCTCATCCTTCGAGTATGTCGCCAGATTCTGGATTGCTACCAAAAAGTGCTCAGTTTCAAACATGGTTAGCTCAGCTGTCCTTTGGTGCCTCTGAAAATATAGAAATGCTACGATTTTCAGTAACACCTCCTGGATTTCCATTCACAGGTCTTGAGGTTGATCAGGAACATGGTGAGGAACTGGACCATTCTCTCCTCCGGATCGGACAAGGACAAGTTGATGAGCTTCATGGAAACCCTAACAAGATCCCTCCAAAAACCGTTGGAGATCACTTGTGGCTGAAGAAGGCTCGACCTGCTCTGGGGCTGGACCCGTGGGCTCGTCTCAAGATCTCTGATGAAGATGATGGGCACCTGGCGCCGAAAAAGAGGGACATCCACCATGCTACGCCTTCCAGCCCGGTGTCTCCGCTTGCTTACTGGTCGCCGCAGGCTGACACGGACCCTCGGCTGAAGACCATGAAGGCTTCGCTGGACCCTCCTTGTGTCATTTGAGTGCTCTATCCGCTCTGCCTTTGGCACCGCTCGGGTGATTTGTGTTATTCAGAGAACTTGTTCATCCACCCCCCTAGTTTGTAGCTTTTCTACCTTTGCTTTCGAATTGCTCTTTGAGCTGTTGTATCAGAATATGTTGTGGTTTCGTTCTCAGCAATGGAACCGGGGAGATGCTCCCTGTTTTTCTAAAAAAAATTATTTTATATGTTATTATATAAAGCTTGGTAAGACTGTAAATTTAAGGACGAATGTAATAATATCACTTATTATTTAAATATATTTATAACAAAATGCTCAGCCCATTTTTTTTGATAACATTGCTGGCCCAACCCAACATTATAATTAGAATCAGCCCAGCAAAATCATGTATTTCGAGAAAGTGCAAATGGGCTATAATTTTTTAGGAAATAAAATAAACGGGCCGCATGGACGCTACATTATTTGTTCACCCAGCCCAGCTAATGGCTGTAATTCAAAAAAAAAGATCAAATTGACTGTAAATTCTACCGCGCAAAAAAAAGACTGTAAATTCTGAAAAATGGGTTGAATACGTGCCACATTTTTGGAGGCTGAAATGTGGGCCAATAGGTCGAAGCCAATGCAAGTCGTTGTCAATTTAGTCAACAAACGATTCTGACATGTTAGCCGTTCGATTTACATCCAATGACCTGCATCCATCTTCAATCTCTCGTCTTGTTCCTCCAGTGCCGCCGGGACCACCTCTCGCCTCCTGCTGCTAGCAGCTCTACTTAGCACGCTTCGCTATGAAGCGCTACTCCACCGTTGGCCAGGCCATCCCTCCACCTCTCCACACCTCCTGTTCTTCTCCACCAATTGCTGAACCACACCGCACTAGAACCAGTTAACCCTCGTACACCTCTTTGTCTGCGACTCTACTCCCGCGTCTTCCCATCTCCAGCTCGTTGCTGTCCGGGGCCTCGCCGTTGTCCACCACCTTGGATGCGCTCGGCACGGCGTGGTCAACATGGTCAAAGAACGACACCATCGGAAGTAGACTGTGTGTGGAGTGGCTGATAGCTGGGTCCACGGCCGCACACAAGGAAATGCCTCCTTATTACGCGCAAAATAATGATTCCTCCACCTGACATCTGGGACCCACCGGAAGGGCCTCTGTATTTCGCGAAATAAAGTACCCCCGCTGACATGTCGGACCCACCAGCTATCTTCGCACGCAAGTGCCTCCTTATTACGCACAAAAAAATGAATATTCCCCCTGCCAGCTAGAACCCAGCATAGTGGGAGGCTGACTTGTGGGCCTACCAAGTTGACAGGGAGGGAGGGCTTTGTCAACTTAGTCAATACGAACGATTCTAACTCCTGTTACCGTATGATATTCATCCAACGGCCGTAGTGCTTCTTCAACCTTTGGTCTTCTTGCTCCAGCCGCCCAAACCAGCGCTGGTCGTGCCGCATGCTCCTGCCTCCCGTGGCCGGTTGTGATGCCGCGGAGGCCTCACCGCCCCCTACTACTCCCAGCACTGGCCAGGCCATCCCTCTACTCACCCACACCCCCCTGTTATTCTGCGGCGACAGCAGCCTCACACCGCAGCCAAACCAGTGAACCCTCGTACACCTCTTTGTGTGGGCATCCACTGTTGCGTCTTCCCCAGCTCCAAGTCGTCCCCTTCCTAGTCCTCGCCATCGTCCACCACCCTGGTGCTCTCGGCGCGGTGTGGTCAACGTGGTCAACGACCGACTTCCATCGGAAGAGTACTGTACGTGGAGAGGCTGACAGCTGGGTCCACGGCAGCCGCAAGGAAGTACCTCCTTATTACGCGGAAAATAATTATTCCTCCACCTGACAGCGGGGACCCACCGGACGGGCCACCAGTATTTTGCGAAAAAAATCATTTCCCCCTGACTGCTGGGACCCACCGGACGGGCCACCGTATTTCGCGAAAAAACGTTCCCCCCGCTGTCAGCTCGGACCCACCGGAAGTGCCTCCTTATTACGCACAAAAAAATGAATACTCCCCCAGCTAGCTGGGACGCACCTTGCTGGGAGACTGACTTGTGGGCCTACTAAGTTGACGGGGACGAAGGGCTTTGTCAACTTAGTCAATATGAATGATTCTAGCTCCAGTGACCGTATGATGTCCATCCAACGGCAGTAGTGCTTCTTCAACCTCTGGTCTTCTTGCTCCAGCCGGCCAAAGCAGCACCGGTCGTGCCGCATGCTCCTGCCTCCCGTGGCCGGCTGTGCTGCCGCAGAGGCCTCACCGCCCCCTACTATTCCCACCGTTGGCCAGGCCCTGCGGCGACGGCAGCCTCACACCGCAGCCGAACCAGTGAACCCTCATAGTCCTCTCCGCGCGGGCTTCCACTGCCGCGTCGTCCCCTTCCTAGGCCTTGCCGTCGTCCACCGCCGTGGTGCTCTCCACGCGGCGTGGTCAACGTGGTCAAGGAACGACTTCCATCGGAAGAGTACTGTACGTGGAGAGGCTGACAGCTGGGTCCACGGCCACAGCCCAGTTTTTTTGTGATTTGCCAAGTAAGTCGCTTTGTCAGGCCTGTTGGGCTGCAAATCTTTCAAGACGAGGAGAGCTTTCATTCGGCTGGCCGAGAAAATGGCCCATCAGTAATGAGCAATGGCTTGTACGTTTTTAAAACACATCAAACCGGCAATTAGTTTCAAATATCTTTTTTTTATTTCAAGATTTTAAATTACATTAATTTTTATGCGTGGAGAATTTGTTGGATTTTATATTGATATACATTTATTTTTAAAATCAGTTTGAATGTGAGTCGAAATTTCGGGATTAAAAACAGTTCGGACCGCACCGAAATATGCAAAATTTCGTATAATTTTTTAACCGTTGCCACAATATGGGCTGTAATGCTAACAAAAAGAATATGGGCTCCAAAAAAACCTTAAGAATTAGCAAATGGGCTGTAAATTATTGGAAATAATGGCAAATGGGTTGTATGCTGTTTTCCACAGATTTGAGGCTTTCCTAAAAAAAGGTTGACGCACAAGCACTGACTGTTGGATGTCCATCCAACGGCCGTCGTGCTTCTTCAATCTCTGCTCTTCCTGCTCCAGCCGCTCAAACAAGCGCCGGCGGGACTGCCTGCTCCCTCCTCCTCGCGGCCGGCTGTGCTGCCGTGCAGACCTCACCGCCCGATCGTACTCCCATCGCTGGCCTAGCCATCCCTCTACTCACCCACACCTGCTGTTATTCTCCGGCGACGGGAGACGAGCCAGTAAACCCTCATATAGTCGTACTCCCATCCGCGTGGGAAACAACTGCCGAGTCTTCCCTGCCTTCATGTCGTCCCCTTCCTAGGCCTCACCGTCGTCCACAGCCCTCGTGCTCTCGGCGCGGCGTGGTCAACGTGGTCAAGGAACGACTTCCATCGGACGTGGACTATACATGGAGAGGCTCACAACTGGGTCCACGGCCGCAGCAAGGAAGTGCCTCCTTATTACGCGGAAAATAATGATTCCTCCACCTGACAGCTAGGACCCACCGGACAGGCCACTGTATTTTGCAAAAAAAACGTTTCCCCCTGACTGCTGGGACCCACCAGCTACATCTTCGCACGCAAGGAAGTGCGTCCGGGCAAAAAAAAACGATTCGCCCCCTGACTGCTAGGACCCACCAGCTACATCTTCACAAGCAAGGAAGTGCCTGACAGTCGGGACCCACCTGGTCGAAGCGTACGTAGCGTTGTCATTCTGGTCGCGAACATGTACGTACATACTGGTCGATGTAGAGGCGTGCACGTGTCGTAGTAGAGGCGTGCACGTAGCATGTACACGTACGTACAGCGGCCAGGGTGCAAGAAAGAAAATACAACCATGTATGTGTACATACGGGCGGGGTCTCGAACGCCTACTCGCGTGTACGTACGGCCAGGGCTCGTGTACATTGCTGGGTCAAAACGGAGAAACAACATCGTCGTCGTGTTCATGGGGAGGCAATAGAATGCGTCGTGTTCATCGGGAGGGCTTGGACGGAACAGGCGATGGAAACGAGGCCTGGCGTACCGCAGAACGGAGGAAACGGCCTTGTGTTCGACTGGCCACATTCGAAACGGGATCATGTTCATCGGGAGGGTCTGGCGTACCACAAAACGGAGGAAACGGACCTCCTACGGTCGAAACGGGGGTCATGTTGATCGGGAGGGGTGTGGCGTACCGCAAAACGGAGGAAACGGACTTATGTTGGAGCGCTACGGTCGAAACGGGGGTCCTATTCATCGGGAGGGGTGTGGCATACCGCAAAACGGGACTCCACGGGATACTGTTCATCTCCACCGTCGACCCCCTCCGGCCTCCACGAGCTACTGTTCATCCACCGTCGACCTCCTCCAGCCTCCACCTGCGACTGTTCATCCACGGGCTCCTGTTCATCCAGCCTCCACCGCGCGCTACTCCACTGGCTACAGTTCAACCACCCCTCCACCGTCTACTGTTCATCCAGCCCTCCACACCACGGGGTCCTGTTCAACCACCCCTCCATGG